>NC_090649.1:368412222-368447222 GCF_040937935.1 Hyperolius riggenbachi | reverse complement strand
GGCGCACTTGTTTGTTTACTGGCTGGGAGTGGGCGGGGACCTCGCGCGCACATTCCAGCCAGCCAGCACAGCAGGTGACTAATTGGATGTTAGGAACAAGCGTTCCTAAATCCAATTAGACGCGCCGATTGCGGACACAATGGAGACTGCTTCAAACAGAAGCAGTCTCCATTGATAACAATGAAATGTAAACAAATGTGCGCGCGCACACACCCCCGCTCTGCAGTGCAATGATTGGTTATGGGGACCCCAGTCCCCAGTAACCAATCATTTCACAGAAAAAAATCAATGGAAGCAGCGCTGCAAGGTGCAAATTGCGCTGGTGCTTCAGGGGTAAAACCCCTCCGTTGTGAAGTGGTTAAAATTGACAAAAACGTGAGGTAGCTTACCTCAATGACGACAAATCTTTGTAATAAACAAAAGATTTATTATAGCACAGGCAACGCGTTTCGCGGGTCCAAGCCCGCTTCCTCAGGCCAATACAAGTGCCTACATCAGCAAAAACAAGACTCCTCAATATACCAGTACTAATAGGGTACATACATTTATAACCTCAGTGTCACACATGCATTTAAATCATTATATTGTTTAACATTTGAGGCACTTAGAAGCACCAAGAGCCATAATAGCTGTATTTTAGGTGGATACGTTGCATTATGTATATCAGGAGATTATAAACCTTAGCGTATATTATAGAGCTACTAGTGGTTGTCTGCCATAAGAGATATATGCATATATAAAATATAATGGTGCAAGATAAATAAATAAATATTACCAATTCATAAGAGATATATGCATATATATATAACATACATGCATATAATAGTATATAATAAATAACTAAATATTAATAATTCATTAGTCATTACCTAGGACACAAATCCATACATATGCACATACATATTTCTGCAACTATTATTGTTAAAAGAATTTCTTTAAGAGAATAGAACTGCATAAAAATATATATACATAATATGTTATTAAATCAACACACATAAAAAGATTCGGGAAAGACTTGGCCAGCTACTCAGGGGTTAAACAAATAATGGGAAGTGCTGGGCTCTATTTGGCTGCTCTTGCCCATTTATTAAAAGGTAGACAGGTCACTAGAAATAAAAACAAGTCAGTGCAGCTTAATAAAAAATAACAGCAGGGGGAGCACTATGACAAGAATAGAGAGAATAATGTGAATATGCATCACTTACCAAGCTATATGAAATATTTAGCCAAGGGAGCCTCTAGCAGGGGAATCCTGAGCTGTGCTTTATAAGGTTGTTAAATTACTGGCAGCTGCTGAAAAACGTGCTTGCTGTGGGTAAGGGGGGTTGTGGCCTGTGTGTGATGATCTCATCACACAGGCTGCCCTGACACGAAGTTCAGGCAGCACCATTTTGATTGTGGGCATCTCATAGCCTGATATTATAATCTGCCACTAGTTCTATGCACACAGTGCATAGAATAAAGGTGTATGGAAAATTTTTGACACTAGATGGCAGATGAAAAAAAAAAATTCCATACACCTTTATTCTATGCACTGTGTGCATAGAACTAGTGGCAGATTATAATATCAGGCTATGAGATGCCCACAATCAAAATGGTGCTGCCTGAACTTCGTGTCAGGGCGGCCTGTGTGATGAGATCATCACACACAGGCCACAACCCCCCTTACCCACAGCAAGCACGTTTTTCAGCAGCTGCCAGTAATTTAACAACCTTATAAAGCACAGCTCAGGATTCCCCCGCTAGAGGCTCCCTTGGCTAAATATTTCATATAGCTTGGTAAGTGATGCATATTCACATTCTCTCTATTCTTGTCATAGTGCTCCCCCTGCTGTTATTTTTTATTAAGCTGCACTGACTTGTTTTTATTTCTAGTGACCTGTCTACCTTTTAATATACGGGCAAGAGCAGCCAAATAGAGCCCAGCACTTCCCATTATTTGTTTAACCCCTGAGTAGCTGGCCAAGTCTTTCCAGAATCTTTTTATGTGTGTTAATTTAATAACATATTATGTATATATATTTTTATGCAGTTCTATTCTCTTAAAGAAATTCTTTTAACAATAATAGTTGCAGAAATATGTATGTGCATATGTATGGATTTGCGTCCTAGGTAATGACTAATGAATTATTAATATTTAGTTATTTATTATATACTATTATATGCATGTATGTTATATATATATATGCATATATCTCTTATGAATTGGTAATATTTATTTTATTTATCTTGCACCATTATATTTTATATATGCATATATCTCTTATGGCAGACAACCATTAGTAGCTCTATAATATACGCTAAGGTTTATAATCTCCTGATATACATAATGCAACGTATCTACCTAAAATACAGCTATTATGGCTCTTGGTGCTTCTAAGTGCCTCAAATGTTAAACAATATAATGATTTAAATGCATGTGTGACACTGATGTTATAAATGTATGTACCCTATTAGTACTGGTATATTGAGGAGTCATGTTTTTGCTGATGTAGGCACTTGTATTGGCCTGAGGAAGCGGGCTTGGACCCGCGAAACGCGTTGCCTGTGCTATAATAAATCTTTTGTTTATTACAAAGATTTGTCGTCATTGAGGTAAGCTACCTCACGTTTTTGTCAATTTTAAACTGTTTTTAGATGCTTTTATCTACGATTAGGGCGCCTCTTTACAATTGTCTAGTGCATCTTGTACCCCCATACGTGTCCCGTTTGAGGGGTGGAGACAGACCACGCGTGGTGTACACCATGGTGGACACCTGTCCCCCTTTTTTTACCCTAGGAGTGCGACCGCATCCAGGTCCTCGGTGACCTCCCCGAGTGGAGTCGGGTTTATTGTCTCCACCTGCTTCCTGCGGTCGGTTGCCCCTCTGCAACCTACCTTTGTGAGTAGATCTTTACTTACTACAATTACCCGATTTTATTGACGTACTGCACCATTGGGCTCCCCGTTTTGTTCCCTGTGTCTTTTTTCAGAAGGTGTCCTGACACCCACTACCCACTACGCTCACAGCAAACTCTCACATGGGATCCCCTCTCATGCATCTAATTTACTATATGGCTTCAGCCACTTCATTGGCAATCCTGATTGTATGTTTGTAGACACTACAATGTTGCTTCATTGTCCCAGTGGGTTCCTGGTAATGATACTCGCTCTGCAGGTAGTCCCCTGGAATAGTGCTGTGCCTTCAGGGCCATGCCTGGGCGGGTGCTGCGGGTGCATTGCACCCAGGCGCCTGGCTCTGACAGGCGCCGGCGCCCGGTGGGTCCTGCGGAAGGAAGGGCGGGCAGAAGAAGTCCTACCATCCGATCTCCCCAGCTGCCCAGCAACACACACTGTGCGCCTGACGTCACACGTAGACATCGGCGCAGCCCAATCAGGAAACAGGCAGCCGGGGGGAGGAGCCGATGATGACGTGCAGCCACACAGCTCAATGTGTGAGACTGCTGCGGCCGCTCGCCTACCCGACCCGTGGACAGAGAGACTCAGAGAGACTCTGTCAGAAGCGCCAGCGCTGCCAGGCCAGCAGACAGCACACAGTGAGTGCCCGCAGCCCGCTCCTCCTAGTGCCGCCCACCGCCGTGGTGGTCACTCAGCCAGAGCCCAGAGGAGACGGAGTAGAAGGAGGACAGACAGGCTGACTGAGCCAGGCAGGCTCAGCAGTGTGTGAGTGCCGGCGCCGCCAATATCCTCCTCCAGAGGCAGAGCCACTGACTATCATCTCCCTCCTCCACCCAGACACAGATTCGAAACTCAGGTTAGTCAGTGAATTGCTGTGCTGCCTGTCAGCCTGAGCTGAGCCTGCCAATAAGATTGCATTTGTGGTGAAAATCTGCTGCCAATAAGATTGCATTTATGGGGAAATCTGCTGCCATTAAGATTGCATTTGTGGGTAAATCTGCTGCCAATTCTCATTGCATTTGTGTAGAAATCTGCTGCCAATAAGATTGCATTTGTGGGGAAATTGACTTCTGCAAATAAGATTGCATTTGTGGGGAAATCTGCTGCCATTAAGATTGCATTTGTGGGTAAATCTGCTGCCAATTCTCATTGCATTTGTGGATAAATCTGCTGCCAATAAGATTGCATTTGTGGGGAAATCGACTTCAGCGAATAAGATTGCATTTGTGTAGAAATCTGCTGCCAATAAGATTGCATTTGTGGGGAAATCGACTTCTGCAAATAAGATTGCATTTGTGGGGAAATCTGCTGCCATTAAGATTGCATTTGTGGGTAAATCTGCTGCCAATTCTCTTTGCATTTGCGGATAAATCTGCTGCCAATAAGATTGCATTTGTGGGTAAATCTGCTGCCATTAAGATTACATTTGTGGGTAAATTGACTGCTGCCATTAAGATTGCATTTGTGGGTAAATTGACTGCTGCCAATAAGATTGCATTTGTGGGGAAATCTGCTGCCAATTCACATTGCATTCAGTGTTCTCCCCAGGGCTAATTAGGTGGGCGGGCCGCCCGGCTGTTTTGGAACCCTGCCTGGGTGCTATCCAAGGCCCACCCACATTTAATACACATTTCTGCCATGTGCTTATATGCGCTGCTGTGCCATGTGCTTATATGCGCTGCGCTCAGAGCGGGTCCTCTGCATCGCCGTCCCTAGTTCCGTCTGTGCAGCCCAGGGGAGTACTGGCCAGGCCCCTGGACGGAGGGGAGGGAAGTACTGGAGTGGACCGGAGGATGTGCTCCCTAGCTACGGCTGCGCTGCCCGTGCCCGCCTGCAAAGTTCATTCAGACCTGCAGATCAGCGGCAGCCCGCTGGGATATCAGAGAGGCGAGCGATGTGACGTCACTTCCTATATTTGAATTCTATAGCGCATTACCGCACATCGCGTCTCTCATATCCCTGCGGGCTGCCGCGGATCTAAAGTTCTGACTGAACTCTACAGGCAGGAACGGGCAGAGCAACCGTTGTTTTAAACATGGTAATGTCTGTCTAGTCAGTTTATTTATCTTTACATTGGAAAATGGATTGAGTCATTGCTATGCATGGAAGAGGGGTAGGAATGGGGTATCACATGCATGCGTAAAGAGGTGGAAGGTCGGGTGTGATTAGGCAGGACATGGGTGTGCTTATGTGGTTGAGCGCTGTTAATTTAACCACTCCCATAGGCGCCAGAGAAAATCTTGCACCCAGGTGCTAGGCACCCCAGGCTCACCCCTGTGTGCCTTATTGTATAAGCAGGCTTGCAGTTAGCAGTCTAGTCACTATAGCATAGCTTAAATTGAGCATATTTTGCAATTTGAGTGATTTCAAACAGGTCGTGATTTGCCACAGGTTCTCGCCCACAGCCAGGCGCTCAGGGTTGTTGCTCTGGTCTCACACTGCTGGATTTGCATAGGCACGATTTCCAGTCCTTAATTAACTCCAACAGAGCTCTGGGTGCCTGCATTTAAAAGCCCCTTGCCCTCCGCACGGCCGTTCGTCAGCGGGCGTTACACAGAGCGGTGGGTTAGGGCATTTTGCGGCTGTGTTTCTGTGGTCATATGCTCCGCCACATGTATCACCTGCCTCTCACCACAACTTTCTCCTCTTGAGTTGGTTAAAACTTTAGAGTGGATATCCAAGCAATAATCCAAACAAAGATGGAGGAGAATGGGGAAAATTTACAAAGTACTCTTGACCAACGGCTGTGGTATAGTATTGCGGCATCTTAGTTTGGTGCGCAAATCTTTTGATCGGGTTTTCGGGTTCTCACCTTGTGTGAGCTAAGTCATGGAAAATTGAAATGACAGTATTCTGTTCTTTCAGCAACTACATCAAATAGTTATTTAGTTTAGTCTTTTGTCTATGAAAATTAATCTCCACCGACTGTTGAAATGCAAATGCAGATGATAATGTTGTAAGTAGGGAATGATTTGTGCAACAGATATCTGTTGCAGTGTAGGTGCACTTGCCGTTTGTGATGATTGTAAAAATACATTTGGGGAGCTGTGTGCATATGTTTAATGATGGCTGCTTACTATGTTAGGTTTTTTCTTTGTATGCAGCATTGTACAGTCCTGTGTTGTTTAGCTCTAGATAAAAAGTAGGGTATATTAATATTATACACGATTTTGAAGCATGCATTAACTTGTGTCTGTGTGTGTCTGTGTGTGTCTGTGTGTGTCTGTGTGTGTGTGTGTGTCTTTCTGTCTTTCTGACTGTCTGTTCATTTCTAACAGAAGAATATTGCATAACTATGACCACATCCTGAATGCTTTATTTGGGTGTAGTATATAAACATTCTGGAGGTCTTAGAGAGGACAGGGTGTAGTGATTTGTGGAGGATTTTACAGCTTTTAACATGTTTGGAGTTTGCTGTGTTGACAGGAATGATGATGAGGATAGAGACCATTTATACAATTCAGGCAAGGTTCAGAACCTAAAGCTTGGTACACACCTTAAATTTTGATTGTCCAATCACCGATCAATGTTACCACCTGCATGTAGTATGAAGGTCAACAACTTTTGAATACCATGAACAGATTGTGTAGGTAAACGTATATACTATATAAAATTGGTTAATGAGCTAGCCTTATATCTTCCACAATGGAAAAATGAAAACAACTCCCTTTAAGGTCATCCTGCATTCAAAGGAGTCATCACTAACATGAGTGCAGAGCAGCTTGTGTGCATGCTTGCATCCATGTTTTGTGTTCTGCTACTGTGATTGGTTCTATCGATAAATATTGAAAACTTCATACAGTGCATTTTATTGTCCTCTGTGGTGTGCATTAAAATCTAATGCAAATAGTATGAATGGGAACTAAAATCTAAACTGTGCAAATACCTGCATTGCAGGATGATGATGCCCCCCTCCCCAAAAAATGTATTTCTCATAGATGCCCCAGGCACGTTGGTATGTCTTCAATAGTAAACCACAGTGCTGCCAGAGTTGTCTTTTCTTTGTGTTCTATGACAATCAATTGAATGTGGATACTAAAAAAATAGAAAAAAGGAGCGGGAGGACACCGGGAGCCCGATCTGGTGTATTATCGCAGATTAAAATGGTAAGTATAAAAAAATATTCAGCTATACTCACAAAGCCGGGTTGCACAACGCAACGAAGAAAACTCGCATGTGGAGAAGTACCGTCCCCACTCGGCCTTGTGGTTTCGCTTTATTGGTCGCAACTCCTTAGGAAAGAAACACCCGCCTGGGTGTTGACCCTCAAGCTGGAGGGAGTAAAACAATGAAAAGAGGTAGGAGGCGCCCTTGGGGTACTTATAAAATAGTTAGTATACCACTGTGTTAAAGAAACCCCTATAAGGGCATATATCTAATAAAAACAACAAACAAAAGGTATGGACGGATCCTACCTTATAAAGTGTTCACTCAGGGTATCGTAAAAAGAGTACTTTAATATGGCACTCTTTTACCTCTTTTCATAATCAATTGAATGAGATATTTATGCAAAATTAGTTTGTGCTGTGAATTATGAAGGTAAGTTCTCAGTGGACTTTGTATTGCCGTACTTTCAGCTGACCTTGTTTGCAGTTGGATTAACATTATGTGCTCCTGTATCAGATAATAAACAGATCTAGCTGTTTAGAGTTCAAAACTACAAGTCTGTTTTCTTATGTACAAAGATGCAGTTCAAACAGAGGGAGAATTAGAATGCTAAATGTGTACGAATGTGATATTAGACTTTTAATATAAATGGGTATCGCTGAGTGATGTACATTCAGTGGAACCGAATGTTCCTTGCTGTTTTTTGCTGAATATGTGTGGGAGAGGAAGTAGCCTGTGGGGAATGATCACAGGATCCTAAATGCTTGAATAACTGGCTGAATGAGGAGTGAGTGAAGCAGTGGCATATCGGCAGAAGCCTGCAAGTTTTGATGCCAGGTAGTCATCAAGAATATCTATAGTCTTACTGATGCACATTGGTCTAGGCCAGTGACCTGCAAACTTGGCTTTCCAGCTGTTAAGGAACTACAAGTCCCACAATGCATTTGCCTTTATGAATCATGACTGTGGCTATCTGACTCCTGCAATGCATTGTGGGACTTGTAGTTCCTTAACAGCTGGAATGCTAAGTTTGCAGATCACTGGTCTAGGCTAGTATAGTGCTGGCTAATGTATACAGCTGAGACTGTGGAAAGGATTAAATCCTGGAGTGTGAGCGATGTAATCTTTTAGTGTTTATTTATGTGCCTTTCAGTCTGTGACATGCTGTGATATAAGGTACCACAATTTTCATTGTAGATTACTCTTTTCCTGGTAGTTTACTCTGTTCTTCTAAGAAGCTGACATTTTGGATGAAGTTCAATAGGTTTTTTTTTTGTTAGTGGGTGTCCCTGATTGCTGTATATTTGAAGCATGGTAGCAGGAAATGAACCTCATCCTCAAATATCCCCTTGTCATAGTAATGACACAGTCAAAGCCACATGGGTTTGTCTGTCTCCCAGTTTGTGGAACTGCATTCGTGGCTGAAGGCTGGCGGTACCCAGGTGGAGAGTCCTTTATGCTTCACCACCTGGTACCACCAGGGTCCAGATAGCAAGCAAATTGACTGAAGTCTGCACCACCTCCATCAATCATCAGTTTTATTGATAAAACAAAGTTAAAACATGATGCTGTATGGCAGCGACAGACTGCTGTTTTGGGCTACTGTCTTTGAGCCGCCCAGCACTAAAAGTCAGTAATTATAACTTTCCAGGGTAGGACGATATCCACTTTAATTCTAGTCACACTGCAAGTCATTTAGATAGAAGACTAGTGATAGGCAAGTTTAGGAGAACTAATGGAGATGCATGTGATCATATTGGTCAGGCAATAGATATGTAAAGGTGGCCACTAACGATCCAATTTCAATCGGTTACCGTGGGGGGGAGTAACCTAATACTGGGGGCACATCTGGCTATAACGGTGGGTGGGCTAATTCTGGGGGCTCATATGGCTATAATGGGGGAACTTTTATACTGGGGACACATCTGACTATAATGAGGGGTGCCAATCCTGGGGGCGCTACTGTCTCTCTGTACTGGGGGGTAGCACATACAAAGGGACACATCTGACTATACTGGGGGTGCTGATATTGGGGTCACATCTGGCTATACTGGGAAGGTTGGGCTGATACTCGGGGCACATCTGACTATATTAGGGGGGACATAAAACTGGTGGTATGGTTTTTATCACTGTGGCACTTTTTGATTTTTAAACTGGAATTGTTAAAAACTGAGAAATAATGATTTTTTTTTTTATTTTTGTTCCTCTTTTTCCCTGTAAAATGCCTAGAAAACAAAATTGTTCTTGGGACTAAATACCCCCCATTGAAAGCCTGGTTTGTCTTGAAAAAAAAAAAAAAAAAAAAAAAAAAAAAAAAATATATATATATATATATATATATATATATATATATATATATATATATATATATATATATATATATATATATATATATATATATATATATATATATATATATATATATATATAGATCATTTAGGTGTTGTGAGTAGGGATCAGAGGCGTATCTGGGTAGTACGGCGCCTATGGCAAACACTGAAATTGCGCCCCCCCAACATACACACCCATCACAGTCACATGCCGTCAGATAATTCATCAAGTAGTTACATGCCGTCAGATAATTCATCAAGTAGTCACATGCCATCAGATAATTCATCAAGTAGTCACATGCCATCAGATAAATAATCAAGTGGTCACATGCCATCAGATAAATAATCAAGTAGTCACATGCCATCAGATAATTCATCAAGTAGTCACATGCCATCAGATAATTCATCAAGTAGTCACATGCCGCCAGATAATTCATCAAGTACTTACATGCCGCCAGATAATTCAAGTAGTCACATGCCGTCAGATAATTCATCAAGTAGTCACATGCCATCAGATAATTCATCAAGTAGTCACATGCCATCAGATAATTCATCAAGTAGTCACATGCCGCCAGATAATTCATCAAGTAGTCACATGCTGCCCAATAAAATGGGTGCAGGGACAGGGTGCAGGCTGGTGGCTGGGCTGGGTGCAGGCTGGTGGCTGGGTTGGGTGCAGGCTGGTGGCTGGGTTGGGTGCAGGCTGGTGGCTGGGCTGGGTGCAGGCTGGTGGCTGGGCTAGGTGCAGGCTGGGCTGGGTGCAGGCTGGTGGCTGGGTGCAGAGGCTGGGTGCAGGCTCGTGGCTGGGTGGGTGCTGGCAGAGGCTGGGTGCAGGCTGGTGGCTGGGTGCAGAGGCTGGTGGCTGGGTGCAGGCTGGTGGCTGGGTGGGCGCTGGCAGAGGCTGGGTGCAGGCTGGTGGCTGGGTGCAGAGGCTGGGTGCAGGCTGGTGGCTGGGTGCAGGCTGGTGGCTGGGCTGGGTGCAGGCTGGTGGCTGGGTGCCGGCTGGTGGCTGGGCTGGGTGCAGGCTGGTGGCTGGGTGGGCGCTGGCAGTGGCTGGGTGCAGGCTGGTGGGTGCTGGCAGAGGCTGGGTGCAGAGGCTGGTGGCTGGGTGCAGAGGCTGGTGGCTGGGCTGGGTGCAGGCTGGTGGCTGGGTGGGCGTGGCAGAGGCTGGGTGCAGGCTGGTGGCTGGGTGCAGAGGCTGGTGGCTGGGCTATGGCTGGTGGCTGGGTGCAGGCTGGTGGCTGGGCTGGGTGCAGGCTGGTGGCTGGGCTGGGTGCAGGCTGGTGGCTGGGTGGGCGCTGGCAGAGGCTGGGTGCAGGCTGGTGGCTGGGTGCAGAGGCTGGCGGCTGGTGGCTGGGTGCAGGCTGGTGGCTGGGTGGGCGCTGGCAGAGGCTGGTGGCTGGGTGCAGGCTGGTGGCTGGGTGGGCGCTGGCAGAGGCTAGGTGCAGGCTGGTGGCTGGGTGCAGAGGCTGGTGGCTGGGTGCAGGCTGGTGGCTGGGTGGGCGCTGGCAGAGGCTGGGTGCAGAGGCTGGTGGCTGGGTGCAGGCTGGTGGCTGGGTGCAGGGTGGGCGCTGGCAGTGGCTGGGTGCAGGCTGGTGGCTGGGTGGGCGCAGGCTGGTGGCTGGGCGCAGGCTGGTGGCTGGGTGCAGAGGCTGGTGGCTGGGTGCAGGCTGGTGGCTGGGTGGGCGCTGGCAGAGGCTGGGTGCTCTTACAGACCTCAGATCGCGGCGACCGGATAAAGTGTTGGAGCACCGGTCCATCAGATAGTGCTAGGTCTCCTGCTGGTGCTGCCCCGTAGCCTGTCCCCGATCCTCTTCTCATGGAGGAGATAGACCTCAGATCACGGCGACCACATCAATGCTATGTCTCCTGGTGGTGCCATCCCCGCCGCCGGCCGCCTGTCCCCGATCATCTTCTCTTCGTGACATACTTCAGCTCACAGCAACAGCAGTCACAGCCTGTGCACGCTACCCGCTCACAATGCGGAAGTGACGTCATAGGTCACTGACGTCACTTCCACATTTGGAATAAGTACAGTGCGGGTAGCGTGCACGGGCTGTGACGCTGCAGTTGCCGCGTGATCTGAAGTTTGTTACTAGGAGAAGATGATCGGGGGCAGGGGCGCCACCGGGAGGGTAGACAGTCCGCAGTGGCAAGGTGGCATTGGGGCAGGCATGGCGCCCATGCAGCATGGGCGCCCATGGCACCAGCCATAGCTGCACCCCTCTAGATCCGCCACTGGTAGGGATAAAGTTACTGCTGATTGAATAGGGACATAGCTAAAACGTCAAAACTGCTCTGGTTCATAAGGGGAAAACAAGGTCTGGATGCGAAGTGGTTAAAGAGACTCTGTAACATAAAAAGATCCCCTGGGGGGTACTCACCTCGGGTGGGGGAAGCCTCCGGATCCTCTGTCCCACGGGGGTCTCGCTGCAGCCCTCCGAACAGCCGGCGACAGACCCGGCTGTCAGTTCAATATTTACCTTTGCAGGCTCCAGCGGGGGCGCTGTGGCTGCTCTCGGCTCCGAACTACACGGAAATACCCGATCTCAGTCAGGTCCGCTCTACTGCGCAGGCGCCGGAAACTTGCGCCTGCGCAGTAGAGCAGACCCAACGGCGATCGGGTATTTCCGTGTAGTTCGGAGCCGACAGCCGTCAGAGCGCCTGCGCAGGAGCCAGGAAGGTAAATATTGACGTCATCTTTCTCGGAGAGCTGCAACGAGACCCCTGAGGGACGGAGGACGACGTGGGAAGCCTCATTAGGATCCGGAGGCTTCCCCCACCCGAGGTGAGTACCCCCCAGGGGATCTTTTGACGTTACAGATCCTCTTTAAACAATACCTGGTTATCCTGTTGATCCTCTTCCTCGAATACTTTTAGCCATAGACCCTAAACAGGCATATGCAGATCAGTTGTTTCTGATATGATTGTCGGATCTGACAAGATTAGCTGCATGGTTGTTTCTGGTGTTATTCAGATATTGCTGCAGCCAAATAGATCAGCAGGGCTGCCAGGTAACTGGTATTGTTTCAAAGGAAATAAATATGGCAGCCTCCATTTTCTTCTTACCTGAGTTGTCCATTGAAGCACACCTGAACTGAGAGGGATATGGTGGCTGCCATATTTATTGCCTTTTAACTACTAGCTGACCGCTCCACGCCAATTGACGTGAACGCAGCGGCAGCCCCAGGACCGATCCACGCCGATCGGCGTGAACGGCTTTCAATGGGGCTATCAGGAGATCTCCCCGCCTTCAGTCTCCCAATGTCTTATTAGGCTGTACATCGCTGTGATCTAAGGCAGCACTGTACTGGGAACAGCCGTGTGACACGGCTGTCCCCCTGGGACACAGGAGAGCGATCAGCTTTCATAGGCTGAAGCCTATTACAGCAGATTGCCACCATTGGCTGACTGGGGGTAGGGAAGGAGTTAGGAAAATTATATAGGTAAATTTATTGGAAAAAAACATATATTTATAAAAAAAATAAACACTGGGGGAGCGATCAGACCCCGACACCAGAGAGCTCTGTTGGTGGGGAGAAAATGGGGGGTGGAAGAATCACTTGTGTGCTGAGTTGCGAGGCCCTGCAGTGTGGCCTATTTACAGAAAAATGGCCTGGTCTTTAGGGGGGTTTAACCCTGCGGTCCTCAAGTGGTTAAACAATACCATTTGGCTGGCAGTCCTGCTGATCCTCTACCTCTAATACTTTTAGCCGTAAAACCTGAACAAGCATGCAGCAGAACAGGTGTTTCTGCAGGGTGGCAGCGCTACACTCTGGAACCCAGCAGATATGGGGCTCTGGTGAATCTTATACAGACAACATACTGGGGCAATCACATTAACGATGACAGGCCAGGATGGCTAACGGTAAAGTATCGGCTTCCTGACCATAAACTTTTTGTTCCTAAAAGCAGATGCCATCTTAATATAGCTTTAAAGGACGACTGAAGTGAGAGGTATATGGACTATATGTTGGGACACTTTTTAAGCATTAGCGTACCTTGGTGTGTTTATCTTTTTATGGACACCAGAGATGCATTTTAACTAAACTTAGGATATAGCTGTGAAGTATCTGTTAAATAGAAATAAAAACTAGTCCTTAGTAAGAATACTTACCGAAACTGTGGTCTGTCACGTTTGCTACTTTCATGTAATAAAGAGCTATAATACACTCAGCGGTGCCAGTCCTTTTGTATTTTGTTGTACTTTGCTCCCCGGGAGGCACGCTACTTTTACTTTTTTGGACGGTGTACCCTTCCTTTCTGTTTCTTTCCTCAAACCAAACTACATCTGTGGTGTTTGTGATCCTTGGCCGTCATTTGTTGGCCTCAAACGTACAGTCGCAACACCAGCAAAAGCACCTGACTTCTAAATGCTACAAGAAGTGTCCAAGATGAGACGACGGGATCTACTGTGACATTTACATGAACGTCACCATCGCTTCCATTCACTAAAAGGGAAGATCTGGGGTATCTCTTCCATTCACTTGAAGGGAGACCCGGGTGTAATAAAAAAAAAAAAATCTACTTACCTGGGGCTTTCTCCGGCCCATGGCAGCTCCCAAGCGGTGGCCAGGGGTCCACTCCGATGCAGATGCCTACCCGCATCTACTGCGCATGTGCGTGTCCGCCCGCTGTGACCGGGCTCACATAGCCTGGAGCGTTCTGCACAGGTGCAGAACTATTGCGCCTGCGCAGCACACTCTAGACCATGTGAGTGCGATCACAAGCTGCACAGGTGCAGAAGATGACTACCTGGTGAGGTCGGCATCTGCAACAGAGGGGACCTGGGACACTGGCTGGATGCGGAGATGCAGCGAAGGGCTCAGTATGGCTGCCAGGGGCTGGAGGAATCCCCAGGTAAGTAGATTTTATTTTTTTATTTTGTTCGGACCTTCCCATTAAATGAAATGGTGGAAGAGCACTTTTAAACTACACTTTTGTCAGCTAGTGAAAAAAATCACGTTTACCGCCCATGTGAAGCAGCACTTGAGGCTTAAACACATGAAGAATGTTGGTCCTGCAGCAGTTGCAATTTAAACTTGATTCTACATCTCCAAAGAGGCCTTTTGTTTTTAAACTGCAATATATATCTTTACAATGTTGACCTGTTCTAAATACCACATGTATCTGTTTTGACAAGGCTGGAGTCTGTCGACTAACAAATATAATTTGGCAGGAGCTTGCTGAATTCTGTGGCCAGTGTAATGTACATTTTGTAGTTGGTGCAGTTACTGTCATAGAAATGTCTGCAGTAATGTGTAAATGGAATATTTAATAGTCCTTTAAAAGTAACATCAGTATGTCACTATAGTAAATGTTTGCCAGTTTTTTGTTTTTTTTTTTTTAATTTTATTTTGTTTTGTTTCCAAAATGTGCTAGCAAAGAATGAATAAAGCCAGATTTAAAAAAAAAATAAAAAAAATTCTGTATGCATTTACTTTTAAGTTATAACTGCTAGTTTGGCTTGCAGCTTTTCTAACTAAAAAACATACTTTTTTTTTTTACTGATGCAGAAAACCTACCATATATACACGGCTATAAGTTGAGATATTTAGGTCTGATTACTTGAAGCAAAGTATAGGGGGTGACTTATATTTGGGTAAGACCTAAATTTCTTACTTATAGCCTGTGTAATTTCTGCCCCTTCACCAGCCATTAGCATCTGTCTCTACTACCAGCCTCCCGGACCGCTGCCACAGATATAGTGCATGTCTCTCTCCCCGGCCGCTCCAATCACTTCTCTCCCCAGCCATATATGGGCAAACGTGCCTTGCTGTCTGTGGGCTCACCTTTTCCTGGCCGCCCGATCGCCGCTCTTACGGATCACTGCCGGTGTTGCAGACCCATACCCTGTCCAGTAGTGTCCTGCTGGTTGCGGAATCATCTGTTCCTGGCGCCCCGATAGCTACTCTCCCCGATCGCTGCCGGTGTCCTGTTATGTTGACAGGTGTCCCGCTATTGGCGTCCACCTGGCCACCCGATCATGCATACTGCACATGTGTCCTCTGCTCCTCCCTCTGCCAGAACTGTCAGTGATGGTGGCCTTAGTGTAGACAGTGTCAATGCACAGTGCTGGCAAGAGAGAGCAGTGAGGTAATGAAGGCTCCCACCACCAGAGTTAAATACCGTTCTGTGCAATCAACCTCTCATGGTCTATGGTCTCCAAGCTTTTTCCCCATACTGAGCTTCTGTTAATGTGTATTAACACAATAACAGCAGCACAGTGTGGGGAAGGTGCGTGGGGATCATAAGGGGTTAATTGCTCCAGGTATCTTGCCCCATGTACTGCATCCATAAAACTCATGATGGCACACTTTACTACTTTCCTGGGTCGACTTATAATTGAGACATCAAAAAATTCCAGCTTAAAGTGGTCAAATATTTGGGTCGACTTGTACACAAAGTCGATTTGTATCCGAGTGTATGTGGTAAGTTAGTTTTGCATTGTATAACAGGATTTTGCGCAAGATGTACCTCCATTAAAAAAATAATAATGCACCCCCTCCCCAACCACAAAAAAAAAGAAAAAAGTTCAAAATGTCAAACATTTTCAAAAAGTTTTCAATACTTTAGAAATCACCTGCTTGATCTGCCAGCTTTGTTTTTTCGTAAGCCCAGGAAGAGGAATTATTTTTTTCAGCAAGAACAGGAGAGTCCAAAGCCTGTACCCCCTGAAATAGTACTCAGAGGTGCTTGGAACCAGCATCTTTATTGGTAAACAGATGGACACCGGAACACAGATGTACACGGAAACAACTGACACTTCAGTCAATCGCAGCCAGTCTGCGCAATTGAAGTGCGCTCTCTACGTTTCTCTCCAACGGCCACTGAAGAGATCTGTAGAGTGCACTTTTCTCTTGCACAGACTGGCCGCGACTGGCTGACGTAAGGGGACCCGATACTGGACCTGCAGGCAGCGGAGGACTGCGGCATGGGAGAGATCTGTGCCCATGGGGCTGAAGGAAGTCCCAGGTAAGTATAAAAGATCTTTGGTCTCTGACAAGACAAGACAAGACAAATAAGACAAGACAAATAACATTTATATTGCGCTTTTCTCCTGGCGGACTCAAAGCGTCAGAGCAAAGCAGCAGCCACTAGGGCGCGCTCTATTGGCAGTAGCAGTGTAAGGGAGACTTGCCAAAGGTCTCCTACTGAATTAGTGCTGGCTTACTGAACAGGCAGAGCCGAGATTCGAACCCTGGTCTCCTGTGTCAGAGGCAGAGCCCTTAACCATTACACCATCAGCCAACTGCTCTGGTTTCCTTTAAGAACTTTAAGAATGAACTGCTTACAGCTAACTACTATATCCTTACCTCTGGACAGGTACCATTGTAATGAGATAATCAATGTTATCCAAGTCACCTGTCATGTCTTTAATGTTGAGAATGATTGTTTGATGCTCATCCATTGTTCTTAGTCCACTCCAATATGTACTTAGATGGATTTCATTCACTTGACCTATATTAGTTTCAAGCAAAGGATTAACCTGTAACTTTTTGTTAAGAGGGTAGATAGGTATGCATAAATTAATAGGAAAAGTGGATTTCTATGCAACTTGAGTCTAGGATAATCACATTGACTTTAATAATAATGTAATAATAAAGGTTATACTATTTAAGCCCAGTTGAGCTGCACTTAGTCATAAGTTTATAATGTACATAATTCTGGGCCTTCTCCCCTAGGGATATAATTTATAAAGGTGCGCTCATTTTAACACAATTCTTGATTACAGCATTGGGGAAACCCCTGAGAGAGATTACCATACAGGTTTACTGGCCCATGGTCGTGTGACTCCAGAGTTTGATATCCATCTCATACTTTGAACATTAGTCTGTTGGGCTTTAATTAGCCTTTTCTATTAATTTCTGGTAGTTTGGTATTAACCTTTACATTGTGGACCTGTTTTGTTTCTCTATATATACAGTTATGGATGTTTTCATTATAAAATGAGATTGCAGTTCCACAGATGGCCTTGACTGGTTACAGCTTCCTATATACATCTGCAAATGTGTACAATAAATATTTTAAGTAAATATTTATTTTTTCAGACTTAATGGGAACAGGCAGAGGTTTATATTTTTGTTTAGCACTTTGAAGCATGGCACATCATCACTCGTTTGCAGTGGCTTGTCCTGGACAAGACTAAGGTGCTGCTACTAGTGAACCTCTGAGACTGTAATGTAAAATGTGAGAGGTGTTTGATAAATTAGAAACTGCATAATAATAAGTGGCCCTAATAATGTATAATGTTTCAAATATTGCATGCGATTAAATGACTGCTTAATCAACTACTGTGATATGATATATGAATGGTGGATCTATAAATATTTTTCACACTGAGAACTGAGAAAGGGCTGATAGCCTAAAATGTCATGCTCTGTTCACAAGATCTATAGCAGAGGTGCCCATACTTTTTCGGCTTCTGAGCTACTTTTAAAAATTAGCAAGTCTAAATGATCTACCAGTGTACAATTTTAAGAGCACAATTGTATATACAGAACGTAAAATGTAGTGTGGTCGGGATCTACCATGAAGTCCTTGTGACCTACCGGAAGATCCAATCTACCTAATGGGCACACCTGATCTATATAACATTGCCTTGCGGCATTATGTACAGTATGTTGGCGCTATACAAATAAAAAAAATAATAATAATAATTGCCATTTCCTTTTGTTGTGTGGTGACTGGAATTGGTGGATTGTCCTTGATGGTGATCTCATCTGCACAAATAATTATTTCCAAGCTGTTTTTTTTTTTTTAATTTATGTCAAGCCTCGGCTGCACACAGCTCTCATAGAGCACAGCTGAGGAAGCACAGTAACACAAGTAATACATGATTTGTAAGAAAGTGGTGAGAGTGTTGTGGAGTGATGGTGCAGCTGGTATGTGGAACATTTCCAACCCAGGTTTTTTTTCCAAACAGAAGTCTGTAGATGATCGCTGCTATTGCAAGTGCCACCTACACTTTGCTGTCACATCCCAGAACACAGAAATAACAGACCCGAAAACATGTATTTCAGATCTGTGCATGTTATTTTACTCTCTTTTGAATTCCACTTCCACGCGAGCAGCCGCTTTAATGGATCGTGCTGATCAGAAATATTCCCTTTGTTAGGCGCAATAAACAACTATTACTGCCGTTTAGGCTTTCCTCTATAGTAATATTCCAGAATAGACTGTGTTGTCTCTTTTATTAGAAAAGGAACAGTTGGGGTATGTTTTCATTTTTGCAGCAATAAAAAAGCCACACCACAACTACTATACATATTCCCTAGTCTTTTGTTAGTCTAATTTGTGCTACAGTTTACTGCTCTTCTTTTGTTGTTTTACCTCTAGCAGAATACAATTAAATAGAGAAACAATGTTTTAGTTCTCATCTCACATCAACCATTCCACATCACCAGTTTCTTCTACTCTAATGACTTCTGTAGAGAGCATACAATTGCTGAGAAGAGACTCCTGGATCAATCTTAAGGTGGACCAGGTGATGCATGAAGCATTTAACAACATGTTACATTCTAACGAAGGTCTTATTAGCTGACTTTATTTTTAAATTGATGTAAGCACACGGAGACATTCTGACCCTTTTTCCTGCTGTAGCAGTTAATGTATGCAGCCTTCTCTTCTGACCATGCTTAGTACACATTACTTGCGCAATCATTCATTTTAATCCAAAAGGCATTTAATTTGACTGAATTGCTGTGATGTCTAACTTGTAAGTTTAGTGATAGAAAATTCTGAATACCCAGATAGTTTATGGTGACCCAGAACCACTACAAAAGTATAAAGAGGCATATTAAGGCTGACCTATTTATTTTTTAAACAATACCAGTTGCCTTGTGGGTCCAGCTGACCCTCTTCCTCTAAAGGTGTGTACACCTCTGTGATGGCTGTCGCCCATCGGGTATCAGGACCTGATCCCTTGGGTGACATGGCTGGGGTGATTCTGACAGATACAGTAGTGCATACAGTAGTGCTGACAACGTGGTCTGTTGCTATGCTGGAGGGGGCACGAAACCGCTTATGCGCAATGTGACACTGGGGGGCAACATGCACAATAGAATCAGACGTCACTCAGGTGAGTTGATCCCAACAGTCATGGCGTGCTCTCACCCCATACTCTTCTGCATCTAGTGATTTCTGTCTGTCTGTCTGGTCTGTTTTCAGGTAGCTTAATCTGCCTGCCTGTCAGTCCCCTGTTTGGCTACGTTTCCACTAGTACGGCGCGATTTCGTTGCGGACAACGCATAAACGAATTTGCATGTGGATGCGAATTTGTATGCACATTTTTATGCGAATTCGCATGCGGTTTCACTGCTTGCAAACAACAAAACATAATAGAGCCCACCTACAGTCCACTCACCATCTGCCTTTCTTTCTTTTGATGACAACTCATCCCAATCTTCTGTGAACTGGGAAGTAATCTCGTCCCAGGTTCTCCTGCCGAGTGCCAGATCCTTGTAACTATTATGGGCCTTTTCATATAGAAAAGGGTGCTCATGTACCTTTGGTAACCCGAGCCTCAATGCTGAACTCCATGGTTTGTGTCAGCAAAACGTTTTTAAACGCTATTATGGGTAAAATGATATGGAACCATTGCTGAGTTGTTTTGTGTTTTGTTTAGGTGTGAACCTGTTTGCCGTAGTACAAACACTCTTTTACTAGTCTTTTGGAATCCCTCACTGTAGTCCATCATTACCAGATTAACGGTTGTAATATTTTGCTAGCTGATACAGACTTTAATATGAGGCCGAGTTTATATATTCTTGTCAGTAATTACCAGTAGAAAATTAAGTTCACCTAATAACCAGATCTTGTTGTTTTTAGATTAATCAGATCCTCATCTAGCTGAATATCCAGAAATTATGAATGTTTTGTATTTGAAGAGTCCTTGCAGACATTACTGGGCAGGTGAACTCGGCGGTAGTCTGGGTGCTCAGTTGGAATGTTTACTTCCAATTCTTACTTACCATTACTTGGGAAATGAAAACCTTCATAGACTTATGACACCATCATTATTGTGTATGTAGTTCCTGTTTGTTGAGTTTGTGGCAATTTCCTGGGAATTATTCAACTTTTACTTACTGCTTATAGTCAGTCTTATAGAGGCTTTTTTTTTCAAAGTGAATGGTCAGTCTAATCAGGAAACTAAGCTTTTGCAAGTGTACAATATATAACCATAAATGGAACTGAAAAAGCATGGACCAAAAGTAATGGCATTGACATTGTGTACGAAAAGTGATGCGACTGACTTGAAATAAGGAAAGTATATAATGCTGCCAATATACTGACTTGTGCTTCTGCTTACTGCACACAATCAAATTTAGTCTGCTATCAATTAAATTTGCTGTGCTATTTATAGAAAGGAAAAAAGTCTCCTAATCCAATGTAGATTCTGTATTCTGTGTAGGCAGTCTGGATATAGAATCAGTACTTGTGTTGTTTGACCTAAGCAGCAGCTGAATCAAATCTATGTATATAGTAGTCGTTTCTGGCACCATGATGCTGAAGGGAAAAATGACGGGATGTTTGAGTACACATCATTTTAGAATATATAGTAGACCTTATGTTTGTATATTTTTCACTTGTAGGACAAAGCTCTGCTTACTGTAAGACATTGCAAGATAAAAATGTCATATTAAGGTCTCATATAAAAGGGATATTTTTTCTGGTAGAAAATGACACCAGAGTTTAAGCACTGTCATTTTCACTGCATAATGGCATAGTGGGTTGCATTATTGCCTTGCAGCGCTAGAATTCCAGATTCAAATCTTGACCACGATATTATCTGCATGCATCAGGTATTGTATGCTGGACTGTTAATGTTCATGTACTTGTTTTTGGTAGGGGCTTAGTTTTCCAGTGTTGCCAACCCCAGTCTGTGATTTATACTGATTAGAGGCACAAATGTGAACATGCAAACTTTTTATGGACAATTTGAGGGCATGGTCAGAAAATTTGCGTACCAACTGCACATTTATGACCCTCCTTGCCTACAACATATGCAAATATGCATGTCTTTTTTTCCACAGTTAGCCGCATATTCAGGTATTTCAACCCCTCTCATATGGCATGCATGATTCCGGTGACATAGAATAGAGCATATTGAATCCCAGAAGATCCAGGATACCTCTCGGCACCAGTGGAGAAGTAACTGTTCCATGCTGCCTCCGCACTGGCGGCTGATTGTTATAATTCCCAAAGTGGGACTATTCAGATCCATGGAAGGATTGGGGCACCATTGCCAGGGACAAGCCACCAATCTTTGCCCTCAACAATCCACTGGATTTAGTTTGTTTAAGGAAGGAGATTTAGTGTTAAGCATAAAGGCATTTAGAAGAGGGTGTCAAGAAACTGACATAGCATTTGGGTGGGCATATGTTTAGTTTCAGTAAGGATATTTCACTTTGGTGGAGATGTTTGGTATAGATATCAGCAATAATTGAATATTTGGGGTTTACATTTGGGTTGTAGGCTTGGTAGGGTTAAGCATCAGAAAGAGAATTTAGCATTGTGTAGAATTTATGTTAAGAAAACACTACTGAAACAAGTCCATGGTGGGCTCGATTATCTTCTGAGTGTCCTGACCCTGCTCGTTCTTGGGGTGCTTCTCAGTCGTCTTTCTTTTGGAGCCTTCCAGAAGTTCCTCTAAGTATCGCAGATAGATTCTAAACTGTGCAGGTGCAAGTTTTTAACTGCTTATGCGTAGTGAAAGAAAGCGTTCATGAACGAGTGCTTACTTTTGCAATACACTATGCCCCCCCCCCCCCCCCCATGTCTGCTGAAATCTCAGCTGTTGCCAGGGCAATGCCTGTTCAGCAGAGGAAGGAGAGCAGAGTGAAGACGCAGGCAGAGAGCTTCAGTCTGCAACTATTACATTTGCCAATTAACCAGGGATAAGCAAGCTTGTACTTCTGCAGTGAAAGTAAACCTATTTACACCTTTGAAATGCTTTCAACTATTCTTTTATGTAATTGCATTTCTGACCCAAACAAATTCTTTCAAAGCCCATGCCTTCCAACTGCCTATCTGTAACCATCTTCCTTTTTAATTCATAACCTAAACATTGCTTAATCCTCAACACTGTACCATCCTAACATTAATCTCACACAATACCTAGCCTTAATTCACAAATCTAGCCTAACCCTACTACCACTATGACACTGCAAAACCCTCTAACTTTACCTGACTTTTGTAAGCCTAGAAATTCTTATCTGTTAATTTCAACTTTTTCTCTGCCAAATTTGACCATGTGCCTAAACAAACTCCTTCATTTTGGAAGCATTGCAGGGTATTGCAAGGCTGCTTGTGGCCAGATATGGGATAATAGTCATCCTTCCTGTGGTGCTCCTAAAAATAAGTTGTCCCATACACAGTACTTGAATTGGCAAGTAGATTCCCTGTGGTTAGGTCAGATCTCCAACAATCGGCATCTCTCCCCTATACTACTCATTTCCATAATTCTCCAATAAATAGTCATGTAATGTTGGAATTGACTTTGTCAATTATTTCATCAATAAAGGCTCCTGAACTTCAATTCCAACATTACATGAGCTTTTGTTGGAAAATTAGGGAAATGAGTGGTATGGAGGAGAGATTTTTTTTAGAAGAGCATAGTTGAAGATGTCCTGTTTATGTCCGCCTAAGCCTGCCAGGGCATAGATTTCAACTTCTGCATTTCTTAGGCTGCACAGACCCGCTGCTACTGAGGATCACGCCACTCTCCCGCCTCTGCAGCTCACTCGCCCTGCTGTAAGTATGACCGCAGAACTCTGTAAGCTGATCAGGAGCTAATTTTTTTGGCTCCTGACCCTGTGATCACTTTGGTTCCCAGTGATCACAGCGTCAGAAACCAATAAAAGCGGCTCCTGACCAGCTCATGCAGCGATGCTGTCATACCGAAGCATCGAGATTGGCGGTAATGGGGGGGGGGGGGGGGGTTCCGTGCGGAATGTCTTCAGTAAGCCCATTTTTTGTACCAGCAGTCTCTGGTGTTTGAGGGGCCAGAGAATACTGGTACTAAAGTGGTTAAAGTAGCCCTGAGCAAAACCATGAAATGTTCCAGCTGAAGATGGGAACACCTAACTGCAAATCACAAAGTTGAGGCATGAAAAAGGTCTGTTCAACTTATCGAATTAAGTTTAAAGTATGCCTTTTATGTTTTCAGTGTACAAAATCAAACTCCACAAACACAGTTAACCTTTTAGCAGCCCTATCTGAGTTGTCTGGTTTTAGTTAACTAGTGGCAGGTGTCTGTATTACAGTGCTACAGTGCTGTGGTCTGGACAGGCAAATGAAAGCTCCATGCAGCTCTGCATAGCCTGCCGGGGGACAGGAAAAATGTTGCCCTGCAGCCACATATAGTTTTACTCTACATGGCTACTAAAAGGTTAAGTAAAGAACTCCTTTCTGTTTACCTGCTGAATAGAGCAGAAATAAAACATGTGTCATTTCACTTCTTTCCATGGTAACAAATAAATACCGGTATATATGTTTTTTCTTTTTTGTTTTCAAATTGCTGCTTATCAACAACTATATGTGTAAGTTTGGAGGCAATTCTATTTTTTCAAAACCTGAAGAAAATCAGTGTACCATTTCTCCATGATAGGTTTATTTCAGAGTAATTGATTTAGCCTTTGTCAAAAAAATTGCAGTGATCTGGATAAATGTATTTGCAATATGCCCTTCCTGATCTTTTCTCCCTTACTTTCAGATCTTGGCACATTACAAAGATATATTGTAGTGCTGTTATTTCTTTCCCTTTGTCAGTGATCACACTGCATTAGATATTACATTGGAGCAATGATCTCTTCTGACAATCTAGCATGAAACAAGTATGTGAGAAGCATGCCTTTTTAAGCAGCAGACCCAGTTTTCATTTTCTGCACTTGCCGTGAGTGGAAAGCTGCCTTCTCAAGGGCTTTAAGCAAGTAAAGTTTATGAATATGCCTTGCTAGAAATATTTGTGAAAGCTGAACACTGCCACTTTGAATAAGACTATCCCAAATAATAATTTACATATTCCAAAAGTAACAAGAATCCTCTCATATAGCTCTCTCACATTATGCTGTTAAAAAACAAACAAAAAAAAACGTAACAAAAAGTAGTTGCCTGTCATTAACCGTAACCTGCTAGGGGCAATAAACTTTACTTGACACCTCCCTCGACCACACTTTTGCTGACTCCAGGCGCCCCCTGTAGGTGGGAATCAGGTGGATGAGAGAGTGTTCAGAGGAGCCTAGAGCTGCTCGAGGAACAGCTTTATATGCATCTTTCAGCACTGTGTAGCAGTGGTCAAGAGTGTTCAGGTTCCTGGTTTAACAGGTAACATGCTGGCGGAAGCGTGGCAGTGCCTGGAGAAGGTTGGCTCTATTGAAATCTCCCAGTACAATGAACAGCGAGTCAGGAAGGGATGACTCCCACTGTGTGATGGTGTCACTCATGTCACACAGGGCATGTTTAACTACAGCGTCTGGTGGAATCTACACACCTACGAGGACGTAGGAGGAGAACTCCGTGGGCGAGTATTTCGGCCTGCAGTTGGCGATTAGGAGTTTGAGCTCAGGGGAGCACTTCCTGGCTAGTACAGATGTGTTAGGGCACCATGAGTGGCTGATGTAAAAACAGATGTCCCCACCCTTTTTTTTTACCCGAAAGGATGGTGTCCTGGTCTGCTCAAATGAGGCTGAAACTAGGAAGGTGAAGGGCATTGTCTGGAATGTTCTCATGCAGCCACGTCTCTGTGCTTCCTTTTGTCGCTAAGGAGATAGAGTTTGTCTAGCTTGTTTGGGAGGGATCGGACGTTTGCCAAGAGGACTGAGGGGATAGCCGACCTGAGTCCTTCACTCTTAAAGGGGTTCTTTCGCGAAAAAGTTAGGCAGTTAAAAAATGTGACAGATGACAGGTTTTAAGCCAGTCCATATTTTTAAGGGGGATTCTCAGGGCTTTTTGTTTTCAACAGCATTTCCTGAACAGCAGTTTAACTGCCAAAATAGCAAGATACCAGCCGGCCTCCCTAATCACTTGCACACTATTATGTCAGTTAGATTTTGCAACTGTTGTTCAGGAAATGCTGTTGAAAACAAAGAAAGCCCCGAGAATCCCCCTTAAAAAGATGGGCTGGCCCAAAACCTGTCATCTGTCACGTTTTTTAACTTCCTGCTTTTTTCGCGAAAGAACCCCTTTAAGTCTCACTTGAGCCCCAGCTTGACTAGCCCTTCTCCACCAACCTGCAGGGGGTTCACGAGCAGTGCAGGGGGTTCATGAGCAGTGCCGGAGATTTGTTGGACATAGTTCCAGACGGTGTTGAACAGCAGCCTGTCCTCAGGGTGGGTGGCGTAAGTCTCCCATTGCAGAAGCTGTGACCTAGTGTAGGTGGTGCACTGGGTGTGGGGTGGCACAGGAGAAGCCGTGAGATAGAACTGCGTCTCATAAAAAAAAAAACCGAACATGACCTGGCAATAATGGTCCAGCAAGGTGTAGCAGCAGGCAGATCAGTTGGCAGTAAACAGTACACAGAGACCAGCAGGGTGGCAAGTTGTTTCAGCTATGCTGGGGTTATTACTACTCCTGAATGTAAAGTATTATGGTGTATATATGTGTGTGTGTGTGTGTGTGTATTATTCTTAACTGTAGTAACCCTTTAAACGAAACGCCCTACAAGCTGAGCAGCTAAGCTGTAATGTCTTTGTTCCTGAGCCAACAAGCTAATGTTTTGTTGTGTTTACTATACCCATCCCTCTGTATCCTGATTGGTACTTGGACAATTAACAGCAACGATACTATCATTTTCCTTGATTATCCAAGTTACTGGAGCAAAGTGTTCCAGGTTTCTGAACTATGGGCAACTTAGCACACTGAAAACAGAAATTTTTGAAGTATGTTGTGGAAACAAAGTGCTTGTGGGAACAATGATGGCTTTTATTATTTCACTCAATATAGGAGTAATTTGTAACATACTAAATATAGACTTGCAGTGTATTCATTTCAAAAAACTTGTGTTAGAATAGATTCTTTGTCTTCATACATTTTAAGAAATACCATTCTTCTTTTGTTTTCCATTTACTTGTAAATCTAAGTGGTGGAAAAAGGCAACTAAAGGTGCATTATCTCTAGAAAGAATGCTTGTGACTTTTCTGGAATTCACTGAATTCCAAACCAGGCCCAATTTTCTTAATGCTGTGTTTTGTTGGTAATATACCATCCCTGGTTAACACATAAATGGCCTACCCAACTCACCATCCTGAACACTAACATCCTAATTCAAACATTTGTGAAGTAGATTTAATGTTTTATTGCCTCTGCTCAATGGCAGTCTATTAAGTGCCCCAGAGTTAAAATATATGAACTATTGACTTTTGTATCTACCTCCTGCTATCAGACGTTATCTGCTAGGAAATGTTTAATGACCGGAATGCCTTATTAGTGATGGTTTTGATAAGGATCCAAAGAGAGAAACTGCCACTTGCATGCCTGAAGGTTAACTTTAAACAGTAAAAGGTGGGGAAAAATAGCCTGGTTATTGATGTTTTGCACTGTACATACACATGTTAATCTCATCATGTCACATGTCGCCTCTGGTACAATAATAACCATTACCACTCCCCCCAAAAGTCTTAAGTGCCTAACATTGAAGAAGAAGAACTTAAGGCAAGATTTTATAAAAATACATCAAATCCTATATATGTGCAAATGTTAAAGCACAGTACTGTTGTACCTTTGCTCAATTAGTAAATGTATTCCCCTGCAAAGGTTTCTAAAAATGATACGGCTGCTCTTCTACCTGGGGTAAGATCAGTAAATGTCATTTTATTCCTTCCACTGTTACCTGTTGACCAACGAATTTGCCACTAGTTTCAGACAATGGGATTTGGTGTTCCTCCTTAGCAGGTTTTAAAATGATTTAAATCTAGTTTCTGGTGTAACACAACAAATATGACCATGCTATTTAACAAAAATGAATCAAAATGTGAGAATGCATGTGGGAAAAATGAAGTACACCTCCATGTTGTAGCGTGTAGAACAATGTTTAGCAGCAATCCTTTGAAGCAAGTTTTTTTATATGACTTTATCCATCTCTATATTTTTGTTCCACTCTTTTCAACATTAGTACATACAGTATTTCCAGGCATTCATTTATGCACAGCTTCAGGGGCGTAACTAGAAATCACAGGACCCCCTGTGAAAATTTAGATGCCCCCCCCCCCCCCCGGGGCCCACTCAAGTCTTTTTTAGGGGGCAGGAGAGGTCGCACGGCCACCTAGATCAGCGGGGAGAAGGGGCCACTCGAGCCCCCCCCCCCCTTCCTCACCTCGGGCTCTCGCCTCAGCGTTCCCCTTCCAGGATCAATCATTGGCAGCAGCGGTGGGCAGGAACACATACCTCCATGTGTTCCACCGTGGAGGTCCAATTTCTAAGTAGTGGTGTCAGACACATCCAGCCGCGCCTGGAACGAATGCAGGTATGTGTTCCAGCCTGCTGCTGCTGCCGCCAATGATTGATGCTGGAGGGGGAGCGCTGAGGGGAGAGCCCGAGGTGAGGGAGGGGGTAGTGGCCCCCCTCCCAGCCGATGTAGTTGGCCATGCTCACACCTCATGCTGCAGCTCCTCCAGCCCCCCAAAACGGCCCTGGGCAGGCCCCAGAGGGGCCCCCACTGCTGCAGAGGCTGCAGCTCCTATTGTTACACCACTGCACAGCTTTCGTAAGGTCTCTCCAGTGTTTCAATTGTATTGAGGTCTGTGACCAGGGCATTGCCTTGATTCTTTTTATTTTCAGTCATTCCATTTGCTGGCGTATTTGGAATCATTGTCTTGTTGCATGACACAATTTATAGTAAGCTTTATCTGTCAAAGATAACATATTTGACTCAAGAATACTTTGCTTTCCCGGGTTGGCTCAATTATTGCAAGGTGCTCAGGTCTGGTGGCTGCAAAACCAGCTCAAATCATTATCACCTGCACTCACTTGGTTTGCTGTAATATATACCATCAGATATACAGAATATTAGTACAAAAGCGTCATACCAACTGTCAAACCTATCCACTCTCGTCTTGTCTATCCAAAGAACATCATGGATCCAGAAGCCTTGCGGTTTAAGATGCAGGTGTGCAAACTTAAATTATGCTGTCATATTATTTTTTAAAGAGAGTAAAGTGTCTTTTGGCAACCCTTCCAAACAAGCCATACTTGCTCAATCTAGATTTCCAATCTTCCAATCACAACATGTACCCTGTCCACTAAGTCATGTTGAGTCTGAAATGTAGCTCTTGATTTATTTTTGTGATTCCTTTAAGCATCGCATGGTCTAAACTTGGGGTGAAGTTGTTGGGAGGTTCACTCCTGGGAACTTTGGCACCGGGTTTGAGCATTTCCACCTGTATATATCATATTTATCACTGTAGAATAATGGAGTTTCAAATTGTTCTGCAATGTCTTTATAGCCCTTCTCAAACTGGGCAGCAACTATTGCTTCTCTAGTATAATTGCGGATGTATTTATTCTGTAGCATTTTAACACGCTTCTGAATAATGCAGACCAGCAAACTACCAAAACTGCTTTTATAAAAGTGGACATACTTGCTGATGAACAGTTAAAGTGTTTTTGACTGTCAGTACTACTTGACTGCTACTTACCCCTTTTAGTCCAAATGAAGTGGCAAGGGTGCATTTTAAAGGGTACCTGAAGTGACTTCTAAAAGTTAAATTCTTACCTCAGTAGTGTGATGCCTTTGGATGGTCCATAGGCTTCCTAGACCCTTCTGCCACCCACTGTTGTTGTACAGGGACTGTCTATACCTATTCGGTTCTGATGTCGAATGGGTTTCTTCTATCCGTGAGTGTGATTGTGGACTAGTACATCCGGTTTGGGACTAGAAGTTCAAGACTTCTGTCTGTCATTACCAGCAAAAGGTTTTTAACCAAGTACTAGAACATTTTATTTCCAGTTATTTAGCCCCTGAAATTCAGGGATTGTGTTAAAAAAAATATTAAAAAATATTGATAATTGTTACTAATATTTTCCTATAGCTAAACCTAATCCTTTTCTCACACAGAGCTCTACCGATGCCTAAATCTAATTACCGCCTCTGAAATGACAGAGTACTGTAGTAGTGCTGCAATGATGTACTCTAGCGCTGTGACTGCTCCCTAATTCTTGTATTCTAGCCTAATGTCATGAGATTTGTGGTAAAACTAGGGACCAATGATGAGTGAGTGAAAGCCGTTGGCTGCAAAGAAGATGTATGGCACTGGAGTAGGTTATGTAATCTTTGCTCTGTTGGGTGGAGGGGTGCAGTTGCTGTCAAATCTGTAATATGGGGGGGGGGGGGGGCAGTAGAGTCGGCAGTTGGTGTTATGATGGCCATGCTTGCTACAGGAGGTAATACAGAACTTATTTGCTGGGTAGGGGGAGTGGTGAGTGGTGGCTACACTTAGTATGTGGGGGGAAAGGTTTCCACACTCGTTAAAGGGTGGAGGAGGAGGATGGCAGCACTTAATACAACTTTTAAATTATCTCAGGCAGCACTTATTACAGTGGTAATATAAATGATCTTAGTAACTATTCCGATAGGTGCTAAAACCATTTATTTCTGTGGCATATGTACAGTGGCTTAGTGGTTAGCACCCTCACTTTTAAGTGATATTGTCATGATCGAGATTGGAATATGGTACTATATCTTCATGAAGTTTGTATTTTCTCCACACGTTTTCATGGGTTTTGTCCCTTGAAGAGAACCTAAGGTGAGAAGCATAATGGAAGCTGCTCCTTTTAAATAGCACCAGTTGCTTGACAGTCTTACTAATCTTTCTAGCTATCTTTCTAAATAGTGTGTCAGAGGCAGAGAGGCCTTAAAGGGGACCTAAACTGAAAAGGATATGGATTTTTACTTTTAAAATAATACCAATTGCCTGACTCTCCTGCTGATCCTGTATCTCTAATACTTTTAGCCTCAGCCCCTCAACAAGCATGCAGATCAGGTGCTCTGACTGAAGTCAGACTGGATTAGCTGTATGCCTGTTTCAGGTGTGTGATTCAGCCACTACTGCAGCAACAGAGATCAGCAGCACTGCCAAGTAACTGGTATTGTTTAAAAGGAAACATCCATATTCCTCTCAGTTAAGGTTCCCTTTAAGCTCTGCCACAGGAGACCAGTGTTCGGATCTCTGTTCTTCAGCACCTATTCGGTAAGGAGACCTTGGGTAAGGCTCATTAAACTGCTAATGCCTATTGAGAGCACCTTAGGGCAGCTCTGGCTCTTAGTCCACCAGGAGAAAAGCTCAGTATAAATGTGCTGTGTTTTGTCTAATGTTTTTAGCTTCAGTAGTGTCTGAATCACCTGATTTGTACTGGGTCAGTGATTAAAGCCACATACAAGCCTGATTTAAGTCGGCTGAGGCAGCCGATAACGACCACCTCTGCCGACAATCAGATGTGTATGGCACCTGACTATGCCCAAACCCGCAAGAGATCAGCCGGACAGATCTACTCAATCTCAGTGACGCTGATGCCGCTCATCCCATTGTTTGTGCCATTCCTGCGCCCTCCCAGTGACATCACGCATGCGCCGCTTGTCCCCCTGTCGTCTCGCCACATAGCAACACAGCGCATTTTTAGCTACACAGCTGATATGCGTTTGTGCAGCCCGGCCCAGCGATGTCGCCCAATGAGATCAGCTCCTGATCCCCGATGAGCGACATCCGTTGGGCACGTGTACACGCCCTAACAAGGTTTTGGACACAGAGGATCAGTGAAACAACTTGTACTTTGTATATGGACACTAATACTTGTGCACGAAAGCAAAAAAAGTAGAAAAATACGTCTTCAATTAGTATTAGGGCCTGTTCAGACTATGCGCGTTCCTAGCCGTTTTCAGGGAACGCGTACGGGTACCAAAAACGCATAGAAACGGCTCCTAATGCTTTTGAATGGGCTAGTTCACATGTATGCGTATGAGACGCATACGTTTCTTATCCGCATTGCTGCATGCAGTTCTGTGCGTCACGCATAGAAATGGACGCAATGAAAGTCTATGGACGCGTATCAAAAACTCGTACTATTGCGTTTTTAGCGTACGTTTTCCTCTGCGGTTCCCATAATTCTTTTTTTTTTTCCCTGGGTCACGTGTGTGTGCAAAACACAATAGAATACGCATTAGAACGCAAGAAAAACGCATGCGGTTTCAACTTGCGTTTCTTTGATTTTATACGCGTGCTTCATACGCTGACAGTCTGAACAGGCCCTTATGCCAGCGTTTTATCCTGCTTTAAGTCATTTTATTTTCTTTAGTAGTGCATTCCTAAAGACTTTTGTATAAAATGTTTTGCAAATTTTTTTTTTTTTTATTCTGATTTTTCAAGTACAATTTATAAAAAAAAACTTGTGTGTGCTTCTAGTGCTGTTTGCCTTGGCATCAACAGTTTATGAATGGAAAGTTTAAAAAAAAAAAAAACACGATGTCTAAATATTCTGTCAAGGCATCACTCCAGTGTCCTTGTGAAGAGAAATTAAACATAGAAGCTTCCAACCAAGGTTTGCTGTTGGCAGGTGACCATGTTACACACAGAAATGTCCAGTTTAGCTTTTGCTTCATTGTCATGACAGATAGCTGCATCACCATTCATTCAAAGTCAAGCTTTTATTTTTATCTTTATTTTTTATTAACCTTTTATTCAAATATGTTGCCTCACTTCAGGAAGTTACCACACAAACATGCACATAAAGTAATATTACCGTATATACTCGCATATAAGCCGACCCGCATATAAGCCAACCCCCCCCCAACTTTTCCCTGAAAAAACAGGGAAAAATGATTGACCCCCATATAAGCCGGGGGTAGGAAATGCTGGTCGCCTTATTCCCCGAGTGTGTCCCAGTATAGCTAGTAAAGTGCCCAGTATGGGTAGGTAGTGCCCCAGTATAGCTAGTATAGTGCCCAGTATAGCTAGTATAGTGCTCAGTATAGTGCTCAGTATAGCCAGTATAGTGCCCAGTATCGCTAGTATAGTGCCCAGTATCGCTAGTATAGTGCTCAGTATCGCTAGTATAGTGCTCAGTATAGCTAGTAAAGTGCCCCAGTTTAGCTAGTATAGTGCCCCAGTTTAGCTAGTATAGTGCTCAGTATAGCCAGTATAGTGCCCAGTATCGCTAGTATGGTGCCCAGTATTGCTAGTATAGTGCTCAGTATAGCTAGTATAATGCTCAGTATAGCTAGTATAGTGCCCCAGTTTAGCTAGTATAGTGCTCAGTATAGCTAGTATAGTGCTCAGTATAGCTAGTATAGTGCTCAGTATAGCTAGTATAGTGCTCAGTATTGCTAGTATAGTGCTCAGTATAGCTAGTAAAGTGCCCCAGTTTAGCTAGTATAGTGCCCCAGTTTAGCTAGTATAGTGCTCAGTATAGCTAGTAAAGTGCCCCAGTTTAGCTAGTATAGTGCCCCAGTTTAGCTAGTATAGTGCTCAGTATAGCGCTCAGTATAGCTAGTATAGTGCTCAGTATAGCTAGTATAGTGCTCAGTATAGCTACAGTGTTCTCCCCAGGCTATTTTAGCCGGGTGCTCCACCCGGCTAGATTTGGTGACCACCCGGCTGTCATCGGCTCAGCTCCTCACCTCCTCCTATGCTGTAAGCAGAGTTGCCCTGCATTTTCATCTCGCCCCACCCGGCTACTTTTTCATGCCACCCGGCTACTATTTCATGCCACCCGGCTGGAAAAAAATTCTGGGGAGAACACTGAGCTAGTAAAGTGCCCTAGTTTAGCTAGCATAGTACTCAGTATAGCCAGTATAGTGCTCAGTATAGCGATCCCCCCTCCCCCCCCCTGCGGCCGCCACTGCTATTACCTGTTCAGCCGGCGGCCGCTTCCTCTACTCCGGGTGCCTCTCGCTCTGCTCTCCATGTCTCTATCACGCGTATTCGTGTATCACAGCAGCGCGCCCGGCGCTGCTGCTGTGACGAGGCAGGAGAGAGCGGTTCCCCTGGTAACGGCGTCATCGCCGTTACCAGGGGAACTGCTCTCTCCTGCCTCGTCACAGCAGCAGTGCCGGGCGCGCTGCTGTGATACACGAATACGCGTGATGGAGACATGGAGAGCAGAGCGAGAGGCACCCGGAGTAGAGGAAGCGGCCGCCGGCTGAACAGGTAATAGCAGCGGCGGCCACGGAGGGAGGGAGGGAGGGAGCGGGCGGGCGGGGGGCGCCGCGGATCACCACCACCCAAGACCACCCAAGACTCGCATACAAGCCGACCCCCCAACTTTTGGCCCCCTTTTTGGGGGTCAAAAAGTCGGCTTGTATGCGAGTATATACGGTACACATTTTTTAGAACAATTACATTTTTATGTTTGAAATTACCCTCACTTGACTTTGTTTTCATAGCTTGTACTTTCTCTCATGTTGTGATGTTGTGCAGTGGGAATGAATATCTAGAAAACAATAAAACAAGGTGTAGAACATCTCAAGTAATGCTGGATTATGTATCCGGACAGAAAGCTGTAGGCATACGATCAGAAAGTCCTTCCTGACTAAGGCCCAGTGCACACCAAAACCGCTAGCAGATCGTCAAAACGCTAGTGGTTTTGGGAGCAGAGAGCCGATATTTGCCGGGTGCACACGGAGCGGATTTTGTACGTGATCCGCCGGCCGCATTCGCATCAGCATCCGCGTGGCTAATGTATCTCTATGGGCTGGTGCACACCGGCGGTTTGAGGTTTTAAGCAAACCGCAAACGTGCAGCAAGAGGCACGTTTGGGGCTTGCTAAAAACCTCAAACCGCCGGTGTGCACCAGCCCATAGAGATACATTAGCCACGCGGATTTTCAAGCGGATGCGGCCGGCGGATCCGCCCAGTGTGCACTGGGCCTCAGACAGGGAACACACTTTCGTATGCTTTTTCTACACAGAGATACTGAGAACTCGTGTTAATGGGCTAGTTCACACTTAATGTGTGTTTTTTTGGCGTGCAGAAAAAAATACTTAAATTCTGCATCATGATTCTGCACATTTTGTCAGTTTTCTGTATCCATTACATTAGCTGGTGTGAAAAAAGTGTGTTTTTCTGCATAGAAACACACTTGGTGTGCAGAAAACATGTGGGTCTGTTGCATGTTACCATTACCTTTCAGGCCTCTTGCACACTACAAGCGATATTTTACATGCAATTCTGATTTTTAATCTGTACTGCATGCTGCTTTGTTTTCTGCGTTTTCTTCTTGTTTTGATAGCATCCATGGAAAATCAGAATCGCAAATCGGATTTGCAGTGTGCAGGGCGCCTTACATTGTATCATGGAAAAGGACCTTTTGACTACTTTTGTGTTCCTGAGTGTTTTCTACTTAGCAGAAAATTATTCAGGGTGTAGTATATAGTACAACTTTGTAGGATATAATCAGAAATGGTTATCTTATTCCTTTTTGGAGACCTGAAAATTATATACAGTATCTCACAAAAGTGAGTACACCTCCCACATTTTTGTAAATATTCTATTATATATTTTCATGGGACCACACTGAAGATATGACACTTGGATACAATGTAAAGTTGTCGGTGTACAGCTTGTAGAAAGGTGGCCACTAACGATACAATTTACTAAACAAATGATTCTTTGCATGAACGATTGTAAATAATCATTTGGGACCACTAATGGACAAAACTCTCCCAACTAATCCGT
>NC_090649.1:368274722-368409722 GCF_040937935.1 Hyperolius riggenbachi | reverse complement strand
CTGCAGTATTTGTATTTGTCTCCAACCACTGATGACCCGGCATTGCCCGGGTATGTATTTGACTGGTGTTGGTTCCGCCCACTTCTTCTAACCCTAACGCACAAACACTCAATGACCAAGTTTGTGAGCTTTGGGGTCTTTAGCATCAATAATTTGTATATTTCCATATAAATTAAACAAATCCGATTGGCTGTTTGTGGCTCTGCCTCTCTCCAGCATTTGAACCCCAATCACCCAATGACCAACTGTAGCAGGTTTGAGGCATCTGCTATTACCAGTGTAAAAATGGCAGCAATTTAAATATTCCCCTTGAAAATCATCAGGTGAATTTTGATTGGCTATTATAGGCTCCATCCACTTCCCTGAATATTAATCTCAGTCACCCAGTGACCATCTGGGCAAAGTTTGGGAACCCTGCCATTAACAATGTAAGGCCTGCAGTCTACATTTTCTCAGTGAAATTTGGTTTTGGCTCTGCCTACTTTTTGTAACCTGGACATAGTCACTCAATGACCAAGTTTGTGAGCTTTGGGGTCCTTGGCATCAATCATTTGTATTTCCCCAAGAAATGAAACTGTTTGTGGCTCTGTCCCCTTTTCTGAATTTTAACCCCAATGACTAACTACCAGGTTTAAGGCTTGTGCCATTAACAGTGCAAGAATGGCAGCAATTTTAATATTCCCCTTGAAAACCAACCGGTGATTTTGATTGGCTTTTTTAGGCTCCACCCACTTTTATGAATATTAGTCCCAGTCACCCAGTAACCAATTGTGCAAAGTTTGAGAACCTTTCCATTAACAGTGAAGAAGGGCTGCAGTTTACAATTTCCCAGAAAAATCTGTTTTTGACTCCACCCACTTTTTGTAACCTTGACACACAGTCACTACTCAATGACCAAGTTTGTGAGCTTTTGGGTTCCTGGCATCAAAATTGTGTGAATGGAAGCAGTTTATCCATAAAAAGCAAATCTGATTGGATGTTTGTGGCTCCACCCCTTTAGTGAATTTGAACCACAGTCACTTGATGACCGACTGTAGCAGGTCTGAGGCCTCCGCCATTAACAGTGTAAGAATGGCTGAGAGCTCCACTCATCAGGCAGGAAATCTTCCCTTACCCAGGCTCCTAATTGGGCAAACACCGGCCTAGATCCCCTTCTGCTTCCCCTGAGGCTTCGGATATCTCTTCCAGCCAGATCTGGGCACCAAAAACAGCAGCTCCATCAAGCAGCCCTGCAACAAGGTAGGCCAGATCGGCCGCGAATCAGGCTCAATACCGCTCTCCCTGGGCTCCATCCTCTCTTGAATCATAGCCCAAAGGGTGCCCAACACACCCCCCTTCCACAACAGGGCTTTAAAACTCCCAGGGGAGCCCAGCGCCGGACTACCGCGCCAGACCTGCACTTCCGGTCGGCCACACTCACAAATTGAGGCCCAGGCTTCAACAGGCAGACTAGGCCTCAAAATCCAAAAACTTGCAGATAGAGTCTTTGGAGTGTCCCTGACATACCAGCAGCCTTTATTCTCTCCCCAAGGACTTAGAAACGTTATTAGAGTAGAGGGAAGTGCTAACTATCTGAAGCTCTAGTTGTACCTACTACTCCAGGCCTCACTCAATAAAAAACTGCATTCAAGCCTCCTTGGAAGCCTGAAATCTTCCAAACACCTTCCCAGTCTCCCTAAACATTCAACTTCAATAAATCTGCAGCAGCATTTGGGAGACATTGGAGGAACAGATGAATATTTGTAAATTAATATAAATATGACATAAAGGGGGCGGAGCCGGACATGGCGCGGTGAAGACGTCTCTGCACAGAGCTCCGGGCAAATCGCTCCTTTTAACCTGGTATGGAGGCTCCTGCCGACCAGCTGGCCAACACTGAAACACCTAATACGAAGGGGAACAGACGAGCAAACAAACAAGCCTCGGCAACCCCGGCAAATCCCACTACTTCAGTGGCAAAGTACTTCACAGGTCCAACCACGAGACACATGACGGACAAGATGGCGGAGGCCTCTTCCTCATCGAAACAGACTCCCAAACAGACAGAAGCTGGTAGCTCTAAAAATCTAGAGGAGATTTGGGAATTCCTCAGAAGCCTCCCTACAAAACAAGACATGGAAAGACAAACGGAACAGCTCCAACATACGACCAAGTCTGAAATAGCGAATCTGCGCACTGACCTCGCCGCCATATCTGACAGAGTGACAGGCACTGAAAAAGACATCACAGACCTTCAGTCGGAGCTCCGCAAGCTGAAAGAAGCCCAGGAAAAGCAGACAAGCCTACAGACTCTCTTTAGATCCCAAATAGAGGATTTACAAAACCGTAGCAGACGGAATAATATCCGCTTGAGAGGCCTACCGGAAGCCACTAGATCCGAAGACCTGATCCATACGGTTAGAGCGATCTTTGAGCGCTTGCTAGAACGCCCTCAGCCTACTCCGATTAGGGTGGATAGAGTCCACAGAGCCCTCCGCCCGACACCACAAGGCTCGGCACCACCACGCGATGTAATCTGCAGAATACACTACTTCGATGTAAAGAATGAAATAATGGCGGCTGCCCGCAGACATGGGCCGGTCGATTTTGACGGAGCATCTATTACTCTCTATCAGGACCTGGCACCCTTTACACTGGCGCAGAGAAGAGCAATGCACCCTCTTCTGCAAGCCCTGAAAGAGCATGAATTCACATATAGCTGGGGCTTTCCGTTCCACTTGTTTGCAAAAAAGGACTCCTGTTTCGCAACCCTACGAGCACCTTCTGAGCTGGCAGATTTCTGCAAAACGCTGGGGATCCCTGAGGTAGCCCTCCCGCTTTGGGACCCAGACACTTTGCTTTTAAGTGGCCCCCCGAAACCAGCTAAGTCTGCAAGGAGAAACAACCCGATGTCGTGAGTATGTGTTGCACTCACTATCAATGTAAAGTTGTCACTGTCTCTCTCATTGACTGCTGAGGGTTTTTTTTTTTTTTTTTTTTGTTGTTGCTGTTTTTGCTCTGACTTATACAAGATTTTTCCTTGTAATGTCAGTACCCATATCTGCTCTCCCCATGAGCTAGAGTCTACAACCTGGCTCCTTCCCCTGAGAGAATGGAATAAGAAGCTTCTAATGCAACCCGTACACATGTTAAGTATTGTCACCTTCATTGCCCCATGATCTCTGCTGAACATGCTGTGCTCCCACTTGCCATAAGATATGTTGCTCTTTAAGGATATGCTATCTGGCGATGGCCATCTATTCTATAAAAAGTCTTAATACAGGTGTAGGCCCTTTAAGGAGGACATGCTTCACTTAGGCCTCACAGCATAGGGGCCCTCCGAGATGACATGGTCTACTTTAGGTCTCAGTTCAAAAGACTTAACTGTTAACTATCGCACAAACTCAAATTGCTCCTGCAACCACAGAACTTATCATGGAACATCGGCAATCGGTTGTTCCCCATCTCATATTTCCCAGATCTCGGAACTTACTGGGAGCAGTTTTCCAGATTTTTGTTTTGTGGTCTCCCTTTAATAGTGCTTATCTTTTTGAAGTTCTGGATATATACGTATCTTGGATAAGGAGCTCATTACTTGTGACGTATGTTAACCCTGCTGCAGTCTCAAGTTTCTGTTTCGTAGCTTGTTTATACTAATTTCGTTGAAATGCTTTGCCACTTTTTTACATTTTTGCCTGATGTTATAATGCATTTTGCACTGCTGTATTAATGTGCTCTCATGATATGGTGTTGGCTGGCTGGATTCTCTTGGGGCCCTCATGTTATTTTGCATTCTGAGTGCCCGGAGTCTCTGGCTAACCCGTTGTGTTCACCCCGTTACCCTCACATGGACGCCCTTAGGGCGACAAAAACACCTACTGCTAAAAATATGTGTTATTTAGCCTATATAGGGCTCATACAGTGGTTGGCAATGATTGCCAACATCTTCATCTTATATACCTCCTCTCTTTCTTCATCGTCTTTACTCTCTCTCTCTTTTGTCTTTTTCTCTCCTTCAAAAGACACACTTCCCTTGGAGTTAAATTGCATCCTATGTTTTGATGTTCATTAAGGTACAATCTGTCAATGCCAGGGGTTTAAATATCCCAGAGAAGCGCAGAGCACTGTTACGCTCTTTACATAAACAGCGAGTTCAAGTGGCATTCCTGCAGGAGACGCATTTCAAGGGCCCAACCCCTCCTAAACTAACAGATAAGTATTTCACAAAAGCATATTTTAGTTCTTCCCCTGACTCTAAAACCAAAGGGGTTGCTATCCTTTTAGCTAAAACCATTGAATTGTCTCAACTGCAGGAGTGCCACGACTCAGCTGGAAGATTCTTATTCATCAAGGGTACTCTTCTACAACGTAGATTTACCTTTGGGACTTTATATGCCCCCAATAGCGGTCAACCGGCCTTTTTGACCAGGGCACTGGAGGCGCTAGACTCTTTCTCGGAGGGCAGTGTTATCCTGGGGGGAGACTTCAACATTGTGCTGGATCCCACTTTGGATAATTCTGCAGGTCGGAGCTCTCTCTCAATCAAGGCCCTTAGGCAATGCAAGACCCAATTGTCTAAAAGACAGCTAATTGATGTATGGCGGACCCAGCATCCCACCTCGAGAGATTATTCATTTTTTTCTAAATTGCACAATGTTTACACTAGAATTGATTTTATATTAATTTCCCAGAGCCTTCTCTCTGAGCAGATGTCGACCGATATAGGGCAATCGGTTCTCTCGGACCATGCCCCAGTTACGCTTTCCATAGGAATTAGGCCCAAAACACACCTACCACGTACCTGGCGCCTTAATATCTCCTTATTACAACAACCAGAAATCAAACAAAGGATTTCCTCCGCATTAGAGAGATACTTTTCTATTAATGACAATGAAGAGGTGTCTCTCCCCACATTGTGGGAAGCCCACAAATGCGTAATTAGGGGTCATTTTATTCAGGAAGCCAGTCGTCTGAAGAGGGAAAGGGATGAAGCAATTGCCAAAAGTTTAAACCTGATTAGAGATCTGGAGACGAAACATAAAAACTCCCTATCAGGGACCGAACTAGCTACTTTAGAGTCAGAAAGAGACAAACTTAAGGGCCTGCTCCTCTTTAAGGAAAAACTGATTGCTACCAAATGTAGACGGGTGTTTGATGAGTGTGGTAACAAGTGTGGCAGATACTTGGCTAAAGCTCTCAAAACGCAATACTCTTATTCCAATATTTCCAGCATTACTGATTCTAAGGGTCGTAAATGTGTCAAAAATGAAGAGATTGCTGAGGCCTTCCGCACTTTTTACCATACTTTATATAACTTAAAGGACAACCCCTCCACCAATATAGCTCCCTCCCATAAAAACGATATTATCCAATATCTACTCAAATCAGGAATGCCCTCTCTCTCAGAAGATATAACCTCTGAATTAGAAAACCCTATTACTGAAGATGAGATCAGACAGGCTATTAAAGAGACCCCAACGGGTAAAGCCCCCGGCCCTGATGGCCTTCCTGTAGACTATTATAAGTCATTTAAACAAATCCTCTGTCCTTACCTTGTCAAGGTTTTCAATAGTATTACACCTGAAGAAGGAGAACCATCCAGTCTTCCCAGAGACATGTTATCAGCCCATATTACAGTCATCCCAAAAGCAGGAAAGGACGCCACCTTGTGCTCTAGCTATCGCCCAATCTCGCTCTTAAATGTAGATCTAAAAATCATGGCAAAAGTTTTAGCCAATCGCCTGTCCCCTTATATGCCATCCCTGATTCACTTTGATCTGGTAGGTTTCATTGCTGGGCGAGAGGCACGAGACAACACCATACGCACTCTAGATACCATTGAGTGGCTTCAACGCAAGGGATCCCCAGCTCTACTCCTGTCTACAGATGCTGAAAAAGCTTTTGACCGGGTGGACTGGGGATTCCTGGAAGAAACACTTAAACACATTGGTTTAAGACATAATATGCTGGCCCGTATCCTAGCCCTTTATAGAGGCCCATCCGCTCACGTGAAGGCAAATGGTGTTGTCTCGGGCCCTTTCTCGATATCTAATGGTACCAGGCAGGGCTGTCCCTTCTCTCCCTTAATTTTTGCCCTCACCATTGAGCCCTTTTTATGCTCTATTCGCAAGAACGGAGACGTTAGGGGGGTTACAATCTCTAGGGATGAGCACAAGGTGGCGGCCTATGCTGATGACCTTTTATTCTATCTCACAAGCCCGATCATCTCACTACCTAATTTACTAGGCGAACTTAAAAATTACAAAATGCTTTCTAATTATAAAATCAACCTTGACAAGTGTCAGGCCATGGGAATTTCCCTACCTTCATCTCTTGCCAACCAATTACGGTCTAATTTTCCATTTAAATGGGCATCCTCGGCACTTGCCTATCTAGGTGTTCAAATACCTTCTGACCTTAGTTACACATATCAGTTGAACTTCCCTCCACTCTTACCTAAACTCTCACTCGATCTCCAGGACTGGAACAGGCCTCATTTTACCTGGTTTGGCCGAATAAACATCATTAAAATGAACATAATGCCCCGACTTTTATATTTATATCAGGCTCTTCCTATCACGCCTCCCCCTGAACACTTCAAACAAATTAAAAGGCTATTCCTGAATTTCATTTGGCGCAAGAAACCCTCTAGGATTAAATACGCTGCTATTACCTTATCAAAAGAGCAAGGAGGCCTTGCAGTTCCAGATGCAAGAAAATACCATGCAGCAGCTGCTCTAACGCGTGTTGTAGACTGGCACAGGCATTCTGCTCAGAAGAGATGGGTTCAGGTGGAATCAGCCCTGACATCAAATGACCTTAGCTTACTGCCCTGGTTTACTCAAGTCCCTCCTTCATCCTCAGTAGCGGTTAAGGCGTCTCTCAGTGCCCTGGTCAAATTTCGCTCTAGCGCAGACCTCTCCCCTTGGCCATCTCCTCTAATGCCAATTCTAGACAATCAGTTATTCAAACCAGGCTGCCACAGTAATGCATATATTGAGTGGAGAATGGGCTCTCACCTCAGGGCCAGAGACCTCATCGGGGAACAGACTTGGTACACGTTACAGCAGATCCAAGAATCTCGTAGCTGTCCCTTCTTAGACCCCTGGAGCTTACTCCAGTTCACTCACTTCTTAAGCTCGACTGGATCCCGGGAAGACTTTTCCAGATCCCTCACCCCCTTTGAGTCTCTCTGCATGGGCTCAGGCCCAATTAGAAAAACTCTATCTGCAATTTACCAACTTTTGTCCTCAGATGGGGCCTGGTCCAAATCTTTGAAAGAGAAATGGGAATCAGATCTCCAGAGGTCTTTCACAGATAAGCAGTGGGATAAAATAATCTTAATCAACCACACATCTGCTATATCCTCGAGAATTCAAGAATCAAATTACAAAATCCTGACTCGGTGGTATTTGACGCCCACCAGACTACACAAAATTTATCCCACTGCTGATCAGAAATGTTGGAGATGTCAGCAACATAATGGTACCCTGCTACACATCTTCTGGCACTGCCCACTAATTAGGAGCTTCTGGTCGGAAGTCCAAATCTGTATAAAAGAACTTACGAGTGCAGACCCAGTACCAGATCCTGCCTTCTATCTTTTATACCACACTGACAAACCGCTCAAAAAAATAAAAAAGTCTCTGATGAAACATCTTCTACAGGCTGCGAGAGTTTTGATCGCCAGACATTGGAAGGATACTAAACCACCTTCCATCTTAGAGTGGATTTCTGAACTCAAATTCATATGCGAGATGGAATCTCTTACTGCAGCAATTCATCGAACTGATGAGCAACACTCTCGCACCTGGATGCCCTGGCATGAATTCCTTGAATCAAATAGCTTCAGATCTCTGCTGGCTGGAGCTGACTCGTAACTAAACATAAATATAATCCTATATCTCCTGGCATGACAACCTTTCTAATTCTGGATAAGGCACACTGGTTTCACAGCGCAAGGGTTAGTGTGTCCTAATTCCTCTCCATTTTCTTTTTCTTCTTTCCTGCTACCTTTTCTATATATTCTCTTCTATAACCTTTTGATCTAGGTAATCAGTTGATTTGTTATGGTGCACTGGGTCGGTCACGGTTTCTGCCGCTCAATATATATATACTCACCTCTCCAGGTTGCCGGACTGTAGCCCCCTTGGTCCAAATGTTGGTCTTTCATATATGGTGTTTGTCAAGAGGTAGCGCTCAAGGTGCGTATCACCTATAAAGGATGTCATCAAATCAAATATGTTCAGCTTATACTACATATGACAGGTACAAGCCTAAATATAAACACTTTGACACTCAAAGTCCATGCAAGGTTAATAGCAGGATAATAACTAAAAGTCCATGTACACAGGCCCTAAAATTTAAAACTTGGACTAGATCACTGGTTTCTTCTCCATAGGTACACACAGCACACTAAAAGTAGATTCTTCAAATTGTGGACCCTCCACCAACACCCTTTGTGGTCCACTCACCGCTGTATTAGACCAACCAATGGTCTATATGCACATTGGGACCGTTCCCGGGTCGTCCCCCACCTCTCGATCAAATGCAGTGTGTCTTTAATCCAAACAGGCCTCTTCATATACGATGCAGCCTTCTAGCTAAAAAACTTAGTGAAGAGAACTCCACATAGCGTAATACTGCTTAAAAATGTTTATTTAATAAAATGCAATTGCACTCACATGTTTGTAGATAAAATCAGCGCATAGAGTGATTTGTAAACGGGCTCTCCCCCGTTCAGGTGGCCAGGCTGGCAGGCTCCTCAGAGTGGATCCCCTCTATTTCCGCCGCGCGGTCGGAAGAAAAACGGACGCCACACGTGCCTCCTCGCCGCCGCTCACCCTGTGATTGTGTTGCCCAGTTTCCGCATCAGACTCCGCCCTATCGATTTCGTCACCAAGTGACTCATCAGGGGCATGGAGTCCGATGCGTCCCAGGCCTTTTTGAACTAATGGAGCGCTTCCCGCGCATGCTCCATACATACACTATGGACGCCTGCCAATCTGCCGCCATCTAGTGAATAAAATTAGTATTACGCTAAAAAACAAAGTAAATACCTAGCAGACCTCGCAGAGTGAGCTGTTACATTTCTATGTAACCACATTCCTCATATTTATGCAATTCCCTCCCCTCCCTCACTAAATTCACATCCTACCATCACACAGGTTGTTCCCAAAATTTACTACCCACAGCACATCAAATCCCCAATCACAAATTACAATTCATGTGTGTTCATGCGTTCCTGCCCCCAGTCCATACCCTATATAGGTGAACCCCCTACCTTCCTTCATCCCACCACCCCCCTTTTGCCATTTAACCCTAAATTCCATTACCCCCATCATCCCCTTACATATATTAGGGATCAGAGGTCATGAACACATACCCACACATTTACATACCACAGGGACATAGTTCCAAGCTCTTTTAAAGCTACAACATATCAAATTTGCATACATATAACCCCTTACCCCACCTTGGGTTCATTCTCTGAGTGCCCTTCATTCCCCCCTCTTCTCTCACACCCCTTCATTTGGATCATTTCACCCCATCTGGAACATTTCTCTAGACAAAGTTTTGCCATCAGTGGGATCAGGGTGCATGCGCACACATCACACCCCTAATCCCCCAAAAAGCATACCAGATCGATATCTATATTGAGGCCATCCGGTCTCAATGTCCCCATCCGGTGGATCCACTTGGTTTCCTCCTGTGAGACCCTTTTGAGTTTATTACACCCCCTCCAGTTGGGAATAATTTTCTGTAACGCACAAAAAGATAACTCCCTGGGGTTACAGTTATGGTGGCTACTAAAATGGGCTGAAACTCCGTGATTGGGGTATCCCTTCACAATGTTGCGAATATGCTCCCCCATCCGCTCCTTTAAGGTGCGTGTAGTTCTCCCGATATACTGCCATCCACATTTGCACAAGGCAAGGTATACAACAAATCTATCATTACAGGTAATGAATTCTTGAATTTTAAAGCTTTTTCCATTGCTGAAGGATGTCACCCTATCAGTTTTTTGACCTACAGCCTCCCTGCAGGCTTTACAGCTCCTACACGGGAAGAAACCCGCTGTTTGCCATCCCTGCATGCGTGGTACCTTCTTAGGCTCCACACAGCTTGGTGCAAGGATTTGTTTTAAATTTTGTGCTTTTCTATAAATGAATTTTGGTTGGGTTGGGATAATACTCCTCAATGTTAGATCTGTTTCCAAAATGCCCCAGTGCTGCTTGATAATATTCTGGAGCTGTTTGTATTGAGTGTTATACCCTGTAATGAAGGCCAGATCATACTCACCCTTAGTCTCTTCCACTCGCTTATCCATCAAAAGTGTTTTTCTATCCAGGTTTCCCACCCTTTCAATTTCTCTATCCAGCTCTTCTTCATAGTATCCCTTTTCCATAAATCTATTTTTCAGAAGTTCCGCCTGCCTATAGTAATCATATGTGTTTGTGCAATTTCGTTTCATCCTTAGAAATTGTCCCCTAGGTATCCCTCTGATCCAGGCCGGGTGGTGGCAACTGTCCACAGATATATATCCGTTCCTGTCAGTGTCCTTAAAATAGCTTCTCGTTCCCATTATATTACCTTCTCTCACTATCTCCAAATCCAGGAACTGGATAAGGTCCTTACTCGATTGCATAGTGAGGGAGATACCCAGGTCATTGCTGTTAAGACAATCCACATATGAACCTAGAGATTCCTGCCCTCCCCCCCATATGAAGAAAAGGTCGTCTATAAATCTGCGCCACAGCCTGACCGGGCTGTTTCCCTCCCCTAAGATGGACAGCTCCCACTTACCCATAAAAAGGTTTGCGAGACTTGGGGCATAGCTTGCCCCCATGGCGCATCCCTTTGTCTGATTATAGAAGTTCCCATCATGCCAAAAATAGTTCCGTTCCAGGGCAAATTTAAGTAGCCTCAATATATACGTCCTTTGCTCATCTTTTATTTTATCCTCTTTTTTAAAAAAGAAGTCAACCGCCTCCAAACCCAACTCATGTTTTATATTAGTATACAGAGAGGAGACATCCATTGTCACCATAACCTCTGAATCATTTAAAGTTTCCCCTTCTATTACTTGCAACATATGTTTGGTGTCCTTCAGTACATTGGGCAACCCCTCCACCATTGGTTTAAGAAATTCATCCAAATATTGCCCCAATCTATGGGTCACTGACCCTATCCCACTAATTATGGGACGCCCTGGAGGATCCTTTTTATTTTTATGCATTTTAGGGACTTGATATATGATGGGTATCCGTGGTACATCTGGAACAATAAATTTAAATTCTTCATCCGTAATTAATCCCCTATCCATCCCCTCCCTGAGTATCTCCCTCAGTTCTGTCATATATTTTCCTGTTGGGTCTCCTTTTAACAGGGTGTATGCTTCTTTATCACCCACCAATCTATCTAGTTCAGTTTTATATTGAGATTTATTTAAGACCACCACCCCCCCTCCCTTATCCGCGGGTCTCACCACCAGTCCTTTACCCTCCAGCATGTCCCTAGCCATTTCCCTTGTATGCCCATTCTTTTGTTCCGGGATCTTATTCATGTCCTTAGACCCGCGGATAAGGGAGGGGGGGTGGTGGTCTTAAATAAATCTCAATATAAAACTGAACTAGATAGATTGGTGGGTGATAAAGAAGCATACACCCTGTTAAAAGGAGACCCAACAGGAAAATATATGACAGAACTGAGGGAGATACTCAGGGAGGGGATGGATAGGGGATTAATTACGGATGAAGAATTTAAATTTATTGTTCCAGATGTACCACGGATACCCATCATATATCAAGTCCCTAAAATGCATAAAAATAAAAAGGATCCTCCAGGGCGTCCCATAATTAGTGGGATAGGGTCAGTGACCCATAGATTGGGGCAATATTTGGATGAATTTCTTAAACCAATGGTGGAGGGGTTGCCCAATGTACTGAAGGACACCAAACATATGTTGCAAGTAATAGAAGGGGAAACTTTAAATGATTCAGAGGTTATGGTGACAATGGATGTCTCCTCTCTGTATACTAATATAAAACATGAGTTGGGTTTGGAGGCGGTTGACTTCTTTTTTAAAAAAGAGGATAAAATAAAAGATGAGCAAAGGACGTATATATTGAGGCTACTTAAATTTGCCCTGGAACGGAACTATTTTTGGCATGATGGGAACTTCTATAATCAGACAAAGGGATGCGCCATGGGGGCAAGCTATGCCCCAAGTCTCGCAAACCTTTTTATGGGTAAGTGGGAGCTGTCCATCTTAGGGGAGGGAAACAGCCCGGTCAGGCTGTGGCGCAGATTTATAGACGACCTTTTCTTCATATGGGGGGGAGGGCAGGAATCTCTAGGTTCATATGTGGATTGTCTTAACAGCAATGACCTGGGTATCTCCCTCACTATGCAATCGAGTAAGGACCTTATCCAGTTCCTGGATTTGGAGATAGTGAGAGAAGGTAATATAATGGGAACGAGAAGCTATTTTAAGGACACTGACAGGAACGGATATATATCTGTGGACAGTTGCCACCACCCGGCCTGGATCAGAGGGATACCTAGGGGACAATTTCTAAGGATGAAACGAAATTGCACAAACACATATGATTACTATAGGCAGGCGGAACTTCTGAAAAATAGATTTATGGAAAAGGGATACTATGAAGAAGAGCTGGATAGAGAAATTGAAAGGGTGGGAAACCTGGATAGAAAAACACTTTTGATGGATAAGCGAGTGGAAGAGACTAAGGGTGAGTATGATCTGGCCTTCATTACAGGGTATAACACTCAATACAAACAGCTCCAGAATATTATCAAGCAGCACTGGGGCATTTTGGAAACAGATCTAACATTGAGGAGTATTATCCCAACCCAACCAAAATTCATTTATAGAAAAGCACAAAATTTAAAACAAATCCTTGCACCAAGCTGTGTGGAGCCTAAGAAGGTACCACGCATGCAGGGATGGCAAACAGCGGGTTTCTTCCCGTGTAGGAGCTGTAAAGCCTGCAGGGAGGCTGTAGGTCAAAAAACTGATAGGGTGACATCCTTCAGCAATGGAAAAAGCTTTAAAATTCAAGAATTCATTACCTGTAATGATAGATTTGTTGTATACCTTGCCTGGTGCAAATGTGGATGGCAGTATATCGGGAGAACTACACGCACCTTAAAGGAGCGGATGGGGGAGCATATTCGCAACATTGTGAAGGGATACCCCAATCACGGAGTTTCAGCCCATTTTAGTAGCCACCATAACTGTAACCCCAGGGAGTTATCTTTTTGTGCGTTACAGAAAATTATTCCCAACTGGAGGGGGTGTAATAAACTCAAAAGGGTCTCACAGGAGGAAACCAAGTGGATCCACCGGATGGGGACATTGAGACCGGATGGCCTCAATATAGATATCGATCTGGTATGCTTTTTGGGGGATTAGGGGTGTGATGTGTGCGCATGCACCCTGATCCCACTGATGGCAAAACTTTGTCTAGAGAAATGTTCCAGATGGGGTGAAATGATCCAAATGAAGGGGTGTGAGAGAAGAGGGGGGAATGAAGGGCACTCAGAGAATGAACCCAAGGTGGGGTAAGGGGTTATATGTATGCAAATTTGATATGTTGTAGCTTTAAAAGAGCTTGGAACTATGTCCCTGTGGTATGTAAATGTGTGGGTATGTGTTCATGACCTCTGATCCCTAATATATGTAAGGGGATGATGGGGGTAATGGAATTTAGGGTTAAATGGCAAAAGGGGGGTGGTGGGATGAAGGAAGGTAGGGGGTTCACCTATATAGGGTATGGACTGGGGGCAGGAACGCATGAACACACATGAATTGTAATTTGTGATTGGGGATTTGATGTGCTGTGGGTAGTAAATTTTGGGAACAACCTGTGTGATGGTAGGATGTGAATTTAGTGAGGGAGGGGAGGGAATTGCATAAATATGAGGAATGTGGTTACATAGAAATGTAACAGCTCACTCTGCGAGGTCTGCTAGGTATTTACTTTGTTTTTTAGCGTAATACTAATTTTATTCACTAGATGGCGGCAGATTGGCAGGCGTCCATAGTGTATGTATGGAGCATGCGCGGGAAGCGCTCCATTAGTTCAAAAAGGCCTGGGACGCATCGGACTCCATGCCCCTGATGAGTCACTTGGTGACGAAATCGATAGGGCGGAGTCTGATGCGGAAACTGGGCAACACAATCACAGGGTGAGCGGCGGCGAGGAGGCACGTGTGGCGTCCGTTTTTCTTCCGACCGCGCGGCGGAAATAGAGGGGATCCACTCTGAGGAGCCTGCCAGCCTGGCCACCTGAACGGGGGAGAGCCCGTTTACAAATCACTCTATGCGCTGATTTTATCTACAAACATGTGAGTGCAATTGCATTTTATTAAATAAACATTTTTAAGCAGTATTACGCTATGTGGAGTTCTCTTCACTAAGTTTTTTAGCTAGAAGGCTGCATCGTATATGAAGAGGCCTGTTTGGATTAAAGACACACTGCATTTGATCGAGAGGTGGGGGACGACCCGGGAACGGTCCCAATGTGCATATAGACCATTGGTTGGTCTAATACAGCGGTGAGTGGACCACAAAGGGTGTTGGTGGAGGGTCCACAATTTGAAGAATCTACTTTTAGTGTGCTGTGTGTACCTATGGAGAAGAAACCAGTGATCTAGTCCAAGTTTTAAATTTTAGGGCCTGTGTACATGGACTTTTAGTTATTATCCTGCTATTAACCTTGCATGGACTTTGAGTGTCAAAGTGTTTATATTTAGGCTTGTACCTGTCATATGTAGTATAAGCTGAACATATTTGATTTGATGACATCCTTTATAGGTGATACGCACCTTGAGCGCTACCTCTTGACAAACAGAATTTTATAGAATAGAGGAGGCGATCGGGTGTTGCTATCAGGTGCTGAGTAGGGACACTGTGAGCGCTATCCTCTTTATACAAGCTTTCATATATGGTGTCCTGGGATGTATGATCCCACTGGGCTCCTGGGTCACCACAGCCCCTAAATTCCCCTTATGGACCTGGCGGCAACTCTCACTCACATTATATACCTTTTGTCGAGAGCGAGGAGTTTGTTCCTCTCTACCCAACAACCCACAGTCCGTTTGGGCAATAGACAGTCCATGACCGATTCCAGCTCCTCCATTCATACAAGATGGCCATATATACCCTAATCTCAAACAGCGCTGGCTTGCTGTAACTTCATGTGTTTATTGTTATATACGTGCCCACACAAGAATGTACCTAATAGTTATGTTACTGTATGCTCTGTTTTATAACTCTATATCTCAAAAATAAAGAATTAAAAAAAAAAAAAAACAGTGTAAGAATGACAGAAGTTTCAATATTCCCCTTGAAAATCAATAGGTGAATTTTGATTGGCTCTGGTAGGCTCCACCTACTTTTCCGTATATTAATCCTAGTCCCCCAGTGACCAACTGTGTCAAGTTTGAGAACCCTGCCATTAACAGTGTAAGAATAGCTGCAATTTGTTGTTTGTTTTTGGCTCTACCCACTATTTCTAACCTTGACAAACAGTCACTCACTGGCCAAGTTTATGAGCTTTGTGGTCTTTGGCATCAATAAGTTGCATTTTACCATTGAAATTAAACAAATCTGATTGGCTGTTTTTGGCCCACTCCCTTTTCAGAATTTAAACCCCAGTCTACCAGTGACTGACTGTACCCGATTTGAGGCCTCTGCCATTAAGAGTGTATGAATGGCAGCAATGTAAATATTCCCCTTGAAAATCAAAAGGTGAATTTTGATTGGCTGCTGTAGGCTCCACCCACTTTACTGAATATTAATCCCAGTCACCCAGTGGCCAACTGTGTCAAGTTTGAGAACCCTGCCAATAACAGAATGGCTGAAATCAATCTAAAAAATCTGATTGGCTGTTTGTGGCTCCGCCCACTTTAGTGAATTTGGACCCCAGTCACCCAATAACTGACTGTATCAGGTTTGAGACCTCTGCCATTAACAGTGTAAGAATGGTAGCAATGTAAATGTGCCTCCTTGAAAATCAATAGGTACATTTTGATTGGCTGTTTTTAGGCTCCACTCACATTTCTGAATATTAATCCCAGTCATCCAGTGGCCAATTGTGTCAAGTTTGGGAACCCTGCCATGTAAAAAATTAAGTTGTTGGCGCCGCACACTTTTTGTAACCTTGACATACAGTCACTCTATCAAGTTTATCAGCTTTGGGGTCCTTGGTATCAATACTTTGTATATTCCCATTGAAAAATAAACAAATCTTATTGGCTGTTTGTGGCTCCGCCCCATTTCTGATTTTGAACCCTAATCACCCAGTGACCAACTGTACCAGGTTTGAGGCATCTGCTATTAACAGAATAAGAATAGTAGCAGCTTAAATATTCCCTTTGAAAATCGAAAGGTGAATTTTTATTGGCTGTTGAAGGCTCCACCTACCTTCCAAATTCTTAATCTCATTCACCCAGTGACCAACTGTGCAAAGTTTGAGAACCCTGCCATTAACGGTGTAAGAATGGCTACAGTTTATATTTTTCTAGTCAAATTTGTTTTTTGCTCCGCCCACTTTTTGTAACCTGGACACACAGTCACTCAATGGCCAAGTTTGTGAGCTGTCAGGTTCCTGGCATCAAAAATGTGTGAATGGAGCACTTTATCCACCAAGGAAATCTGATTGGCTGTGGCCCCGCCCCTTTAGTAAATTTGGACCCCAGTTACCCAAAGACAGACTGTAGCAAGTTTGAAGCCTCTGCCATTAACAGTGTAACAATGGCAGCATTTTAAATATTCCCCTTGAAAATCGATAGGTGAATTTTGATTGGCTGTTGTAGGCTCCACCCACTTTCTTGAATCTTAATCGGATTCACCCAGTGACCAACTGTGGGAAGTTTGAGAACCCTGCGATTAACAGTCTAAGAATGGCTGCAGTTTACATTTTCCAATTTAAAATTAATGGATGAAATTTGATTGGCTGTTTTATGCTCCGCCCACTTTTCCTGGATTTGTAACCTTGGTCACCAAGTGACCAACTGTGCCAAGTGTGGGGACTCTGGCTTGATTACTGGCAGAATGGCAGCCTTATACATTTTTTCCATTGACTTGAATGGGTGAAATCTGATTGACTGTTTGTAGCTCTGCCTACGTGTGCAGGGGAGCTGCGAGACCCCCAGAACATATCATCCCAAGTAGTAAGGGATCTGTATACCAAGTTTCGTTCAAATCGGTCAAGGCGTTTTCGCGTGGTGCACACACACACACACTCACACTCACACTCACACTCTCACACACACACACACTCTCTCTCTCTCTCTCTCTCTCTCTCTCTCTCTCTCTCTCTCTCTCACTCACTCACTCACTCACTCACTCACTCACTCACTCACTCACTCACACACACTCACACACACACTCTCACACACACACTCTCTCACTCGCACTCGCACTCGCACTCTCACACTCTCACTCTCACTCACACTCTCACTCTCACTCGCACTCTCTCACACTCGCACTCTCACTCTCACACTCACACTCACACTCTCTCTCACTCACACTCTCTCTCACTCACTCACACTCACACTCTCTCTCACTCACACACACACTCTCTCACACACACACTCTCACACACACTCTCTCTCTCTCTCACACACACTCTCTCTCTCTCTCACACACACGCTCACACACACACACACACACACACACACACACACACACACACACACACACACACACACACACACACACACACACACACACACACACACACAATTTTATATATAGATATATATGCATCAAGTGGCGCATGAGATGTTACCTACTAAAGGGGGTAAATGCTATGGTAATGTTTCTCTAGGACAGGTAGCGATGGCTGAGTCAGGATAATGGGACGGGTTATCTATGCAGGATTGCTATGCTGCTCTGGCTAGGGATATGTTACGACGTACACTGCATAAGTCGTGCTGCTGACACACAGGTAGTGAGAGGGATTTTTCCAGGACATTTGTGGTGCTTATGTGGGCCTTTTAATGTTAAGCAGTGGTGTTTGAATTAGTAATGTGAGGAAGTGATATGTCTGGGGCTGCTTCGGTGATTAATCATAGTTGTGCAACAGACATATAAGAGTAATGTGCTCCTGAGCCACAAATTGATGCTTGAGATTCCTCCTGATGGCCGAGTATGGGGGTGTTTAACCAAATGTGAATCCTTGTTTACCTTTTGGTCATTGCTGGTAATACACAATAAGATCCTTCACATGAGAATTTGCGAACAAAAGGCATGTAATGGATAAACTACATAGTGTGAGAAATAGATAGAACATTTTATCATATTTTCTATATTAATTCCAGTTTAAATTCATTAGGAGTCGGAGTTGGTGCATTTTTTAGCAACTCCGACTCCAGGTACCCAAAAATTGCTTTTACTCCGACTCCATAGCCCTGTTTTTTTTTTTTTTGTTTTTTTTTTATAATTTAGTAGATATGACCAGTCTTTTACCTGCACATTCTTGGACACAGGTAATATCTGGGTAATCAGGTGCTAAATTTAAAAGGTCTTGACTTTCTACCAGAGCTGGTTGTGGCATGCAGAGGTCCCTGAGAGAGATGCAAATAATTCTGACATGTATGCAAATTTAATGTAAATTGCAGCTTGGAATTGGGCCAATCGGAATTGTCAGGAAGTATGTATGATTTGCCCAACTCCAAGCTGCCTGCAATATGCTTGCAACAATAAAGTAATGAAGTTGCACCCAATGGATGGAACGGCGTACCAGAACCCCTACCCCAGCACCTCCAGGGGTATATAGCATATACTGTACATACAAGGATGGGTTGGCACCGCCAGTAGTAGATTATAGCTCTTATTTGCTCCCTTGCCGATAAAAGAGCTATAATCTACTACTGGCGGTGCCGACCCATCCTTGTATGTATATGCAATATGCTTGCAAGCATATTATATAGAACTGCAATACATGGCTTCTTGTTGAGTGGTTTATTTAATAACCTTTTTGTTGTGCTTTTTCCCTAGGATAACATGTTGCCACCTGCCTTTCCAGAGCAAATGGCTCTATGTGGGCACGGAGAGAGGAAACATCCACATTGTCAACGTGGAGTCGTTCACGCTTTCAGGCTATGTCATCATGTGGAATAAAGCCATTGAACTGTGAGTGTTACGTAGCCAGTGACAGTAATAAGAACATTTTTGCCAATGCTGCATGACTATGCCCTGAGCATTCCTCTAGAAAGGAGGGCGCAAAGCCAAGTTAAAGATGCATAAATTCTTTCTAATTGGTTGCAGAGAATCTGATGCCTCACTAGATTATCAGTTTATATACGTCCGTTCTTGCTCCGAGAGCTAATTACTTTTTGGAGGCCTGAGTACTGACTGCCGAGAAATCCAACTAGATAAAATCACTTGGAGCATTTATGTGGCATGACACAGTTTCCTAGCTGAGCGTGTTTTCTATGCCCTTATTCTTTTTCATTTTGAAGCTTTTGACAGCTGCATGATTTTATTAAAACTACTCTTGGGTACAATCCCATAATATACACAGGCTCCAGTTTTAGAATGCTAATAATAGATAAGCACTGCATGTGCCAGCCAGGAGAGACATTACTGTACATTCCAATGCACCAGCCGCATGGGAGACGCACACGCACACACACGATTGGCTAATTGTTGCTTGCATGACCAGGAGTACAGATGTACCTAATAATGAAGTACACAAGTGAGTAGCATGATCCTGGAGCCTGTCTTTAGGACCCTGTAGTGTTCTTGGTGATGCTTGTGCTGACATTTATAAGTTATGAAATTAGCCTGTAAGGGACTCAGAAAGTTACCTCTAGGTCCAGAAATATGGCACTTTCATATTGCTTCTCTGGAGGGATACTCGGCTCAATATGCAGGCATTTCATGTGGAAAAAAAATAGCATACCATCAGGAGCTCGCATATGTTGCATAATTAGTATCAGATAAACACTTTTGGAAATTTCATTTCACTTTTCATACTGTTCTGCAGGGAATAATATTGGTTCGTTCATAAACTGAAATCTCAATTACTATTGGTAATAAGTAACTTTCTTTAACATTTTTTTTCCATTCTGATGGTGATCTCTATTGTAATACTTTCTGGGTCACAGGCCTATGAGTATGCAGTCCAGATGTTCTGACTCCACTCTAAACTTTAACCATTAAAATCACAACATTTCTTGATGCAGAATTGCAATTTGTGTTTTGCGTGAACCAGCCCTTAGGCCTGCGGTCCACTTGCTGATTGATGGTGCTTAATGGTAATGTGCTGCAGCAGTGGAAACCTATGAGCAGGGGCGTTCCTAGGGTCTTTGGAGATGGGGGGCACTAGGCGGGGGCATATGCGGCGCGCATGCGGTGAGTAAGCGTGAACATGGGTGAGGCCAAATGTACTCTAACTTAGCAGTGGTGTAAGCTACAGATAATGGGCCTGCCTATCGAAATATTGGACGGAGCCCCCTGTCCTTTATTTAGATAATTTACATTCAGTATAGGCAAAGATCAAAGATGTATACGCACATACAATTTTGATTGGTCAATCACTGACCAATTTTACCACCCCCATGCAGTAAGTGGGCCAACAGACAATGAATTTGATGAACAGAGCTAAAATTGGCTAATCAAAATTGTATGTGTGTACCAGGCTTTACAGCTAATACTGTACATACTGAAAGTAGCAGGGATCAGCATACAATACAGCTGGTTTAGAATCAGTAGAGGCACAGAGTAACCCCTTATATTGTACACACTGGAGGTAGATCAGCACACACTGCAGGCACTAGAGAACAGCTTATACTGTACATACTGTAGGCAGCAGAATTCTGCACACTGCAGCTAGCATGTCCAAAAATATGAGGGTTACGTTGTGTGGTGCGCCGCGCTGAAAAATGGGTGGGCCATGGACCAGAATGTAGGTGTGGTAACGGGTGGAGACAAATTTACATGAACTTAGCAATGGTGGGACATTGGATTAGGACAGTGGTGGCGCACCTTTTGGAGGGAGAGTGCCCGAACTGCAACCCAAAAGTCACTTATCTATCGCAAAGTGGCAACATCAATTTAAACTAAATACTGTACAAACATTTTAACTCCTATATGAACATTATGGAAAATCCAAGTTGAAAATAAACTGTGATGATAAACAATTTCATCCATCCTACTCCTGAAAAATGTATTCATTCATGTGACCCCCAACAAGACGAATTCAGCAATCATGAGGCGCCCCATCAAGACAAGTTCAGCAATTGTGAGGACCCCAACAAGACAAATTCAGCAATTGTGAGGACCCCAACAAGACAAATTCAGCAATCTTGAGGCTCCCAACAAACCATGAGGCCCCCAACAAGACAAATTCAGCAGTCATGAGGCACATAAACAGACAGCATTTCACATAAATAGGCAAAATGACCCCTTAATATGGTAGACCCCTCTCACCTGGCTTCTGAATTCTCCTCTACTGGCAGCTGTGCCTGGCAATACTGTTTTTGGTTGGATTGGGGATGATGTGTGGGCTGAAAGGCCTGGCAGTGATGCTGTGGCCGATGCTGTGGCTTGGCTGGCGGTGATGCTGTGACCTGGCTGGCGGTAATGCTGGGCTGTTGAAGTAAATGCTGGCCTGACTGGTGGTGTGGCCTTTTTGACAGTGATTCTGGGCTGGCTGGCTGGTGGTGATACTGGGCTGGCTGGCCTGGATAGTTTAGGTAGTGACAGGTGCCCCGTAGTTAATGTAGCGCCAGGAGTCCCCCAGTTTAGGTAGTGTGACAGGCGCCCGCTAGGTTAGGTAGTTAGTCACAGGGACCCCCAGGTTAGGTAGTGAGTGACAGGGACCCCCTGGTTAGGTAGTGACAGGCACTCCCCAGGTTAGGTAGTGAGTGACAGGGACCCCCAGGTTAGGTAGTGAGTGACAGGGACCCCCAGGCTAGGTAGTGAGTGGCAGGCACCCCCCAGGTTAGGTAGTGAGTGACAGAGACCCCCAGGCTAGGTAGTGAGTGACAGGGACCCCTCACTCACCTCGCAGGAGCAGCTTCAGACCTTGATCAGCAGGCGACCCGACCAGTTAGAGCGTGCGCACGGACCCACCACGCTCTATATGCGGAAGTGATGTCACTTCCGCATATAAGTGCGGTGTGCCAGGTCCTAGCGTCCGCACAGTGGTCGCCGGCTAATCGAGGTCTGATGCTGGCAGCGGCGGCTAGCAGGGGGGAGAAGCGGCGGCCAGGGGAGACAACGGGGCACCCTAATAAATTGGGGGCACCCGCGGACATTTGTGGGGCACAGGCCCCCCTAAAATAGGGCTAGCGACGCCCCTGCCTATGAGGTTGGTGCTGCATTTTGGGAACAATCCCGCAGCGATCGCATTATGGCAGCTGAGCCTAGCCACGATTGCTCCAGGAATTATATTTGAGATTGTGGGACTTCCGAGATTAGGGAGTTGCAACAGTTTTGCGATTTCCCAGAAAGTGCCATCTGTAGGCCCCAGGCCTCTGTGCAACAGTCTGCTGTTCTCTTGAAGAAACTCTTCACCTCATTTTACAAAGTAAAGATTCATAGGTGGGAAGACCTGCTTTTACCAAGGCAGTTTCTTGGGCAGGGCGGCTGCCCTGGGTGCAGACCAGCAAGTAGAAGGGGGCGCCTGCAGAAAGACATAACTGCTAGGGAGCTGGTGACATGTGGTGCAACCAAATGGAAGAGGAAAGATTAACAGAGCGATCATCTTCCTCGACTCGTCCTGGGCTGCCTGTGTCTGACGTCACGTCATCACGTCACCACCGCGTGTTAACACCTGATGTCCTGAAGTGGTACTGCATGCTGTCGGTGCACGTGCCCATGGAGGAGTCGGCTTTCCGGGCTCTCTTCGCCTGTGCGTTTTCCTGGCCCCTGCTTCCTCCTGGAAGAGTGGCTAGTTACTAGTAAGTAGGCAGATCTTACTTGTGACCTGTGACTGTCCCTAAAGAGTAAGGGGTCGCGAGTCCACGGTGGTGGGGCGCAATTTTTACACCCTCGCCCTGGGTGCAATTTAGCCTAGAAACTGCCCTGACAGTGATCTTGGGATTTAAAAGGCAAAGCAAACAAAATCTAGAGTTCAATTGTCCCGTTTCCCTGCCTGCTCACATTGAAGAAAATGAGAAAGGGAATAAAAGGCACTGCCCTTTAAGAGGGATATATATATATATATATATATATATATATATATATATATATATATATATATATATATATATATATATATTTCTTGCAATGCATTATCTCCCTATTTTTCTTTCTCTCTCTCTTTCTCTCTCTCTCTCTCTCTCTTTCTCTCACCCCTGTGCTACCTCCTGCTTCCCTTCTGTTTCACTGTAAACATTATATTATTAATTTCTATCAAAAATATTACCCTCGCTTAATGCTTTAAAATTTGCAAGAAGTACACTAGTACACTACAACAAAATTCTAAAGTTACCAAACCTTAACTTCCTACTCCATTATAGTATGTTCTCACACACAAAGTTGTTGCACAAGTTCCCCTTGTTTAGTTAGGACCTAATCTGATTCGCATATCTAACTGAACACTATGCAACAGGAAAAAGTGACACTTTCTTCAACATTTCTTCCTGTGATAACTATCTTGATACTCTCTGCATAGCCACACTGCACTCACGGACGCTAAACGGTTTTTACAGCTAGAACTTATAATGAAGAACTTATAATGAACTTACTTTGTATTGTTTCTTTAGAAAGGCATACAGAGACACAGTTTTTTTTTTAAGTAGTCTCCTTTAGGTTTTGGTGTACTTGGTTCAAAAGTCCACAGATTTGTTTATGCCCTAACAAAAGCAAGAAAAGTGGTGTGTCTCTCAGCCACATGTGCACTGTTTTTATCATGTTGGTCTTTAAAAAAAAATCACCAACCATTTAAAGAGAACCATATACAGGATGTTTTTTCAAGCGGGCTCGATCACTTTGAATCTGCCTGACAGTAATGTTTTTACTACCCTCAATTAATTTACATCAGATTGTTGTCAATTTAAGTCTATAGACTGGAAGCAGTAACATTTCATTTGAGTAGCTAGTCAGCTGGTCAGTTGGCCTGCATTGAGCTATACCTCCCATCAGGGCCGGATTTTCTATAGGGCACTGTGGGCACGTGCCTACAGGCGCCTGAAAATGGAAAGGTGCCTCACTCACCTCCTCAAGTGCCTCCCTCCCTCCTTCACTATGTAGAGTACCGAGTGAAGGGTAAATTAGAGGCTACTCACCCGGGTCTTGGCATTCCAGTGACCAGATCTCTCTTCAGTCTGGGGCTCCTCTTGCTACCTAATACTAAGGGGCACCTGTAGTCACCTACGCCGGGCAAAGGAACTAAGAGAGAAGACACAGCTGGGACAACCAGCGCACTTACGATGCGGTTCAGAGGGTGTTTGTATGTTCATGGAGGGTGACGTCAAGGGTGCCAGGACATCTGTGCCTATAGGCTCCTGTGATGTAAATCTGGGCCTGCCTGAGAAAGAGGGACACATTGGGAGGAACAGAGTGAGTCGCAGCAAAAGTTGGATGTGGCCAAAATAAGTCCAATTTAGAGGATGAGGCTAATAGATGAAATATACACAATATTATTATTTTGTTATTATTGGTTTATATAGCTCCAGCTAGAGACCTGCGCGGGTCTAATTTTTCAGACTCACACCCGCAGCCTCGCTACCCGCACCTGACCCGCAACCTCCCTCTGGTTCATTTGGTACCAGCACCAGACCCACTACCCGCACCCAACCCGCAACCCAAATAAATCAAAATGGGTACCCGATCCACATTTCGGTAACCCACGGGTACACTACCTGATGCCCTGTGCGGGTCTAATTCTTCAGACCTAAACCCGTCCTCCACCTGCAGACCTGCTATCCGCTCACAAGCCGCTTTCTGGTGAATCTGGTACCCGCACCCGACCTGCAACCCATACCTGACCCACAACCCGATTAAAAATCAAAACGGGTACCTGAACCCGACCCGCATTTCGGTTAAGCCACGGGTACCCAACCCAATGCAGGCATCTAGCTCCAGCATCTTCCGTGGCACTGTACAACAGAATACAAGGTATAACAATACAATATAAACAATACAATTACAGTTGACAAATATAGATTACAGCTTATGCAGTGAACAAATCAATTACGGATTTACATAATGGTGGAAGTTATGAGCACATTACACAGCATTAAAGGGAATCTTTAATCCTGTGTATGAATAAACAGGCTGCAAACACTGTAAGGACCACCAGCAGCCTGTATGTATGAACACACACACGCACCCGCGCACAGCCTGCACGTATGAACACGCACCCGCACACACACACACGCATGAACACACACACACACGTATGAACACACACACGCACCCGCACACAGCCTGCACGTATGAACACACACACACACCCACACACCCCAGCACTTTTACCAGTAGCTGGTAGCAGCCTGTTATCTCCTCCTTTTCCTGCAGAGCTATGTGCACATGTGCATGGCGCAGGCAATCTGTCCACTGAAGTGTGGAGTGAATGGGCTGGAACAGAAGTACTGGGTGTGGGACAGCGTGAGTGGCATGCAAATTCTGGAAATTCCTGCCCAAATCAGGATTGTGAGGTATGCATTAAGCAGTGATCCGGACAATGTTTGCTCAGATCGCAGCAGAAATCTGATCAAATGCTGCAATGTGGTGGCTCAGTTGCATCAACCAATAGTATTTTTTTCACCCATACTACCTCCCTTCTACCCCCATATCCTTCCTATCACACCCCACTCATCTGCATCTACTTTAACCCGTTAGCATCTTCAAGCAAAATATTTCATTTGAAGATGCGCACTAATTTCAACCTCAGTCGGTAGAAATTATTCTGTCTAGTGAGGTCATGCAAAATGGAGCAGAGAGCGTTTTTACAGTTACCCGTTACGGCTTTTTCTCTTCATTCACCTACGGCGCTGCACTCCCTGCATTCTCTTCTGACTTCCGATCACACATTATTACATGGTGACATTTGCCTTCTTACGTTATTACATGTGATCAGGGCTCAGAAAATCAAATCAGCGGCGCAGCGCCACCTGGTGGTGAAAGAGGGGTAATGGAAGAATAAAGGAAGTGATGGTAAGGCTACGGTGAGGCTACAGTCACAAGTTTTATAGACTGTAAGAAACTGCTATATGTGCTTTTCACCTTTGCCCCCTATCAGGCACATAGCATCAAGTTTAACATAGGTTTTCTTTATTCTGCAGAATGTAGACTGTCAACCAGTCATCCTACCATGGACATCGTAAAAAAAAAAAAAATGTCTGATGCAGGGTCTTTTGGCAGGAAGCAGGGAAGCATAGATACAAATCTGTGGCAGCACTGAATTGAAAATACATCCTGGGGAAAAGAGGGTTCTGTTTTGTTTTTTGTCAAAGTTTTTTTTGTGATAATAAAAGATATGTATTTCTGTAAATGGTGCGTTAAAATGGATCATCTGCTGGTTCGTCTGGGATGAATGTTAATCTGCCATTTTGTATATACAATGGTTCCTAGCAAGGCGTATAGTGTGCAATTAGCAAGGGCATCGGATTTGCATAGGCACGGTCTGTCACGTGCTGGGCAGCAGTGCATTGGGATAGCGCACTGCTGCATGCATTTTTTTATCACAAATGCAGTGCTGTCCCATTCATGGTCAGTGATTGGGATCAGCATGGCAAAAGAGAGCAACGCATATTTTGTGAGTAGCATTGTATATGCACGGCCATCTGCTTTGCATAATGTGAATGAAGCCTCAGGCAATGCCTATTTATTTTTACAGTGCTTGAATAGAATTTAAGGCATGAAGACATGAAAAAGATAATGATTGGGTTGTTGCTCTAAGAAGGTCTCGGAGTATCTTTTTTTGCGTCGTCATCATTGTGTCATCTGTAAGATCAGTAACTGACAGCTACATTCTGGACATTTTTCAGTCACATATTTCCCTCCTCTCTTCTAGCCACTTCCAACATGCTTGCAAATGACCTAAGCTCAAGTCTCAGCCTACAACAGAATTTCACTAATTGGCTCTGTCTGTTCTGATATTCTTTTAAATATGTTTTGACATTTTGCAGTAATGACCTGCTCTGGATACTCTGCATTGTTGAAATCGTGTGGTACGGTAATTAGACATTCTAGAAGCTGCTCAGTAGGCCTAAATTTAGACTGAAGGGGGAGTGTAGATCAATGTCTATATTCTTTATATGTATCGGTCTAAAAAGCATTATAGTCATCAATGGTTTGAAAAAAACATTTTCACACTATGTGCTGCACTGTCAGTTTTGGTGCACTGCACATAGTGTGCGATCCGCAAGGCAACATTAGAGTACATAGACTTTCATGTTACTGTTCAGACCTTGTTTCCATGGTCGCAACATACAGCATTGATGGGATGTCACTGGTGCGGTTGTGATCCGCAGCTGGTAACATTTTATCTGGTGATGCGTGCGTATTCCCATTGGGTTCTATTATAATGTGCGTGCCGTGCTTTCGGGAATGCATTTACAAAATTACATTCATGCATTTGTTTTGTAGTGTGAAAGAGCCCTTAAAGAACAAGTTAAGTGTTTTAATCTCACTGGTAGTGGGATTAAAACGGGATTCACATTTGTACTTTAAACCAATGAAAGTCAATGGGATTACCGCTCGAATGCAGGTTTTGCTTGCAGGGGAAAAAAAAAAACTCACAGCAGTGCTCTTTCTCATTGCCTGTCATCAGCCACTGTGGGAAATTGCATGCTTTGCAACACACATAAATTGCGCACTCACTTTTTCCACACAAACATGCAAAGCCTCCCCAAAGATTTCAAGAGAGTTGCGTGGTATGAGCTCAAGACCAAGCAACACCTGTTTTTATAATGGCTGCAGATAAGCCTGTCGGCTAATTCAAGGCTTCCTATGCCCCCAGGAAAGGGGAACAGCACAAACTGGGTCTTAAGTGCACTCACTGCCCAGAAGCACCGCAACCAGGCCCGGGCCAACCATGACACCAGGTGACACGATGTCCGGTGTGGTGAAATTTTTTTGCAACTTTATCAGATTTTGCACTTATTTATAGGTATAGCTTTTAGAAAGTGCAACCTAACCATTGACTTTAACCTATCTGTATCAGAAAATGCAACCCAACCAAACCCTGTTCTCACACATAACCCAAGTGTGTGTGTGTGTGTGTGTGTGTGTGTGTGTGTGTGTGTGTGTGTGTGTGCCGCGAAAACGGCTTGACCGATTTGAACGAAACTTGGTACACAGATCCCTTACTACCTGGGATGATATGTTCTGAGGGTCTCGCGGCCCCCCTGCACACGTGGGCAGAGCTACAAACAGCAAATCAGATTTCACCCATTCAAGTCAATGGAAAAAATGTAAAAGGCTGCCATTCTGCCAGTAATCAAGCCAGAGTCCCCACACTTGGCACAGTTGGTCACTTGGTGACCGAGGTTACAAATCCAGGAAAAGTGGGCGGAGCATAAAACAGCCAATCAAATTTCAGCCGTTCATTTTCAAAGGGAAAATGTAAACTGCAGCCATTCTTAGACTGTTAATCGCAGGGTTCTCAAACTTGCCACAGTTGGTCACTGGGTGAATGCGATTAAGATTCAAGAAAGTGGGTGGAGCCTACAACTGCCAATCAAAATTCACCTATTTTCAAGGGGAATATTTAAACTGCTGCCGTTCTTACACTGTTAATGGCAGAGGCTTCAAACTTCCTACAGTGTGTGTCTTTGGGTAACTGGGGTCCAAATTCACTAAAGGGGTGGGGCCGCAAACAGCCAATCAGATTTCCTTGGTGGATAAACTGCTTCCATTCACACATTTTTGATGCCAGGAGCCTGAAAGCTCACAAACTTTGTCATTGAGTGACTGTGTGTCCAGGTTACAAAAAGTGGGCGGAGCCAAAAACAAATTTGACTAGGAAAATATAAACTGTAGCCATTCTTACACCGTTAATGGCAGGCTTCTCAAACTTTGCACAGTTGGTCACTGGGTGAATGAGATTAAGAATTTGGAAGGTAGGTGGAGCTTACAACAGCCAATAGAAATTCACCTTTCGATTTTCAAAGGGAATATTTAAGCTGCTAAAATTCTTATACTGTTAATAGCAGATGCCTCAAACCTGGTACAGTCGGTCACTGGGTGATTAGGGTTCAAAATCAGAAAGGGGCGGAGCCACAAACAGCCAATCAGATTTGTTTATTTTTCAATGGGAATATACAAAGTATTGATACCAAGGACCCCAAAGCTGATAAACTTGATAGAGTGACTGTATGTCAAGGTTAGAAAAATTGTGCGGCGCCAAAAACTTAATTTTTTACATGGCAGGGTTCCCAAACTTGACACAATTGGCCACTGGGTGACTGGGATTAATATGCAGAAATGTGGGTGGAGCCTACAAACGCCAATCAAAATGTACCTATTGATTTTCAAGGGGGAACATTTACATTACATTTTACTCCATCTAATCTGGCTGCGTGTGTGTTCCAATACACCAAGCATCACATGCTAATCATGTGACGCTTGGTATAATGGAGCGCACACGCAGCCCAGATTAGACAGAGAGGACAGCGTGCTTCTGAGCCGAAAGCTATGCGCCGGTCAGAAGTGAAGAGGGAAGAAATATGTCCAGGTCAAGGGTCAAGCAAGTCGCCAGGACACCGGCATGAATAGTGCACGAACAGCGGCAGGAGGAGGTCACGGTATGTACTTTTGACCCCCCACACACTGGAGTTATCTGTTTATTCAGCTGTGGTATCCTTTAATGGCAGAGGTCTCAAACCTGATACAGTCAGTTATTGGGTGACTGGGGTCCAAATTCACTAAAGTGGGTGGAGCCACAAACAGCCAATCAGATTCTTTAAATTGATTTCAGCCATTCTGTTATTGGCAGGGTTCTCAAACTTGACACAGCTGGCCACTGGGTGACTGGGACTAATATTCAGGAAAGTTGGTTTAGCCTACAACAGCCAATCAAAATTCACCTTTTGATTTTCAAGGGGATTATTTACATTGCTGCTATTCATACACTGAATGGCAGAGGCCTCAAATCTGGTACAGTCAGTCACTGGGAGACTGGGGTTTAAATTCTGTAAAGGGAGTGGGCCAAAAACAGCCAATCAGATTTGTTTAATTTCAATGGTAACATGCAACTTATTGATGCCAAAGACCACAAAGCTCATAAACTTGGTCAGTGAGTGACTGTATGTCAAGGTTAGTGGGCAGAGCCAAAAACAACTTTTTTACATGGGAAAATATAAATTGCAGCTATTCTTACACTGTTAATGGCAGGGTTCTTAAACTTGACACAGTTGGTCACTGGGGGACTAGGATTAATATATGGAAAAGTAGGTGGAGCCTACAAGAGCCAATCAAAATTCACCTATTGATTTTCAAGGGGAATATTGAAACTGCTGTCATTCTTACACTGTTAATGGCAGAGGCCTCAAACCTGCTACAGTCGATCATCAAGTGACTGTGGTTCAAATTCACTAAAGGGGTGGAGCCACAAAAATCCAATCATTTGCTTTTTTTGGATATACTGCTTCCATTCACACAATTTTGATGCCAGGAACTCAAAAGCTCACAAACTTGGTCATTGAGTAGTGACTGTGTGTCAAGGTTACAAAAAGTGGGTGGAGTCAAAAACAGATTTTCTGGAAAATTGTAAACTGCAGCCCTTCTTCACTGTTAATTGCAGGGTTCTCAAACTTTGCACAATTGGTTACTAGGTGACTGGGATTAATATTCATAAAAATGGGTGGAGCCTAAACAAGCCAATCAAAATCACCTGTTTATTTTCAAGGGGAATATTAAAATTGCTGCCATTCTTGCACTGTTAATGGCACAAGCCTCAAACCTGGCACAGTTAGTCCTTGGGGTTCAAATTCAGAAAAGGAGACAGAGCCACAAACAGTTTCATTTCTTGGAAAATACAAATTATTGATGCCAAGGACCCCAAAGCTCATAAACTTGGTTATTGAGTGACTGTATGTCCAGGTGACAAAAAGAAGGCAGAGCCAAAACCAAATTTCACTGGGAAAATGTAGACTGCAGGCCTTCTTACACTGTTAATGGCAGGGTTCCCAAACTTTGCCCAGGCCCCAGATGGTCACTGGGTGACTGAGATTAATATTCAGGGAAGTGGGTGGAGCATATAATAGCCAATCAAAATTCACCTGTCGATTTTTAAGGGGAATATTTAAATTCCTGCAATTTTTACACTGGTAATAGCAGATGCCTCAAACCTGCTACAGTTGGTCATTGGGTGACTGGGGTTCAAATGCTGGAGAGGGGCAAAGCCACAAACAGCCAATCTGATTTGTTTAATTTCTATGGGAATATACAAATGATTGATGCTAAAGACCCCAAAGCTCACAAACTTGGTCATTGAGTGTTTGTGCGTTAGGGTTAGAAGAAGTGGGCGGAATCAACACCTGTCAAATACATACCCGGGCAATGCCGGGTCATCAGTGGGTGGAGACAAATACAAATTTCACTGGGAAAATGTAAACTGCAGCCATTCTTACACTGTTAATGGTAGGGTTCATAAACTTTGCACAGTTGCTCACTCAGTGAATGGGATTATTTTAAGAAAAGTGGGTGGAGCCTACAATAGTGTATAAAGCTTCACCTATTGCTTTCAAGTGGAATATTTAATTGCTACCATTCTTGCACTGTTAATGGCACAGGCCTCAAACCTGGTACAGTTGGTCATTGGGTGGCTGGGGTTCAAATTCAGAAAAGGGGGTGGAGCCACAAACAGCCATTCAGATTTTTTTCATTTCAATACAAATTATTCATGCCAAAGACCACAAAGCTCACAAACTTGGTCATTGATTAATTGTTAGGGTTAGAAAAAGTGGGTGGAGCCGACACCAGCCAAATATATTCCCGGGCAACGCCGGGCAATCAGCTAGTTAACCATAAAGGATTGCATTTCTGTGGTGATTTCAGCAACACATCAGTGTCACAGACAGATACGCACTGCTTACATCTGCACAGAAGGATGTAGGATTGGGCCTCCCCTATACTGAACTTGAGCCACATCATCAGACCTGTTATTACAGCCAGCTCAGCTTGTGGCTGTGATCCCTTTGCTGCTGCTATTCATCCTGATGTCATTGGGAAATCTCGGGGGTGCTGCAGAACACAGGACCAACCAGAGGAGGCATGCCATCACTGTAAATCCTTATATCTCACCACATGTTTAGCTCTTATCACTTGGTAATGTCTGTACACCAGGTGTATTTTTTGAGAACTTTGCTAAGTGAACAGTCTAGTGCAGTGTTTTCCAAGAATGTCCTGAAGGCCCACCAACAGTGCATGTTTTGTAGCAATCCACATACCTTGGACACTTCTTTCCCCACCTGTGCATATGTGAGGTTATGTGCAAAACATGCACGTTTGGTGGTTTGGAAAATACTAGTGTAGTTCACAACAGCATTGCTCACAACTGTCCCTCTTTTGGAGGGACAGTCCCTTTTTGAGAGCCCTGTCCCTCTTTCCTCCTCATTTGTCCCTCTTTCAGGGCTTTGTCTCTCTTTCTATGTAAATATATATATTTCTCTACTAAAAAAATGTTTGATTGACTCTAAACTTTATCCCCATTCTTTTAAATTGATATATTACTCATTTTAAAATATTCATATGAAGGAAAATGAACCAGGATAGAAAGGAACAGTGTGGTTTGAATTATAAAGCAACATATTTTTTAATGAAATCTTTATGGTATGCGTGACTAGGGGTGTGGCGGGGGTGTGATTAGGGGTGTGGCATGGGCCTTGCTTAAGTGTCCCTTTTTCTCATCTCAAAAAGTTGGGAGGTATGCACAACAGTACAAGTGGCTGGAGCTCCACTACATATCACTTTCTATGTAAAAGGGAATTTCCTGCCTCATTTGTATTGTGTGCACCTTTACCCAGCCTGGTCTATTAAAATAAGAAACACATCTCTGGTATGTGGAAAGTACAAGCTGCATTTTAACCTATACTTAAAAAGATAGGCTGTGCCTTTTCTGGCAACCTCTGGGTTTCACTGGAATGAATGTGCAATAAACGTCTTTCAGGTAGTGCAGGTTTGCTTTAAATATATTGAAAAATGAATAAACTTTGCATGAAACCAGTACAGCTTTCTGTTAAGGTGCTGTAGGGTGACTGCATTTTAATGTAATGTTGTATTTTAATCTAACATTGGGAAAATATTTGTAGTGTAACCACAGATTCATTTCTCAGGTACAGTCAGTATTTTTATGGTGCTCTCTAGTATTATCTTGTGTTAAGGAAATGCGGCTTTTGTTATGCCCTAAAGTTCTGTTCTGATGTTTTTGTAGCTTGCCAAGCTTTTCTTACAGAAATAGATGACCAAGTGATATGTACCCAGCAGCGCTTGTCAGGAAAGTAAAATGTGTTGTGACAATGACAAACAGGAAATGGCTGCCTAAACAGATAGGGCAAACATGCTTATTCTGCTTGATTCAACAGCAACTAATATGAGACAGAGCATCAAGAGAATATTATTATATTGACAAGCTCTGCTTCAAATGCGTCAGCAGCTCAAGGAGCTCATTAGGTTACAATGGGCTGTACAGCGGGCAGCTTTAATACTCAGCTCTACAAACGCTGTCTTGGAGTTGCATCATTTCTGAGTTATGTAAATGCACACCTTTCTGTGACCTACATAGTTAAAATCCTAGTGTTAACTTGTGAATTTCCGCTCTCGTCCAAAATGAAAATGCTTGCATGAGCACAATGTTCCCAGGTTGTTTTTACTGTGCAATAGCTGCCATAAGTAAGTGGCTGACTGTGCTTAAATCCCACTTAAAATGAGTTGAAATTAAATATTGGTTAAAACTGTAAACCAATAATGCCCATTTTTAATGTTGATGCATTAAAATTTAATTTTCAGTACCAAGCTTAAATAGCTATGGAAACCACCAATAGTCCATATGTGGGAACGCACAGCATTCCCCACACAAGGATGTACTGCCTAGGTGTGTAATGTCAGTGCAGAGCGTTTCTTAAACGCACAAGTACTCCTGTATATATGTTACGGCCAAAACCAGAAATCGGCCAATCCTAGAATTGACAAATCCCAGAACATCCCAGGTCCTGTCCAGCACCATGAATGGCACTCGGAACTTCCTCTCTGCTCTGAAAGATACAGCATAATAATATTTTTAAAGAAAAAGCATTTCTTAGTTACAGCTGATACAAATCCTGCAATAAATCTGTAGTGTGTCTACAGCCTGCTTTCTTGGGAGCAGACATATTGTTAACATCCAGTGCTTTTAAATTAGCAGCTACTGTGGCAGTCAGGTGACACAGGGGAGAGATCAAACTACAGTGTTGATTAGTCACAGATGCGGGGGTATGCATAGCTGGGGGTGCTTTGCTGGGCGCTTTGCATGGCTGGGGGTGCTTTGCTGGGAGCTTTGCATGGTCGGCGGGGGCAGCTTTGCATGGCTGGGGGGTCTTTGCTGGGTGCTTTGCATGGCTGGGGGTGCTTTGCTGGGCACTTTGCATGGCTGGGGGAAGGGGGGATTGCTTTGCATGGCTGGGGGGATTTTGCTGGGTGCTTTGCATGGCTGTGGGTGCTTTGCTGGGGGGGCTCTGCATGGCTGGAGGGGGGGGGGTTGCTGTGCACTTTGCATGGTGGGGGGGATGGAGTGGTGGCTTTGCATGGCTGGGGGTGGGCTTTGCTGGGTGCCTTTTAGGCTGGGGATGCTTTGCTGGGCTGGGGGGGCTTTGCAGGGGGCTGCCGGCACTACTCAGACCCTCCGATCAGGGTGACCAGAGAGGCGGAGAGAGGCAGCACGCACACTACACGCCCAGACCCATACAATTCATATGCAGAAGTGTTCAATGATGTCACTGGTACTTATCTGTGAGCCGGGCGCATCCGGCAGGTGGCGACAAAACTCCACGAGAGTTACATCTTTCCCTACTATCCATGGCGGCCTGGAGGGGGAATAGTAATTAGCGCCACCTGCCGGATGCGCCCGGCTAACGGATAAGTACCATGTCACTTCTGCAATAAAATCATGGGAGCAATTGGCATGCAATAACATTGACAGACTAAAAAAGAAAGCCAATAGGAAGAGCCTCCCCTCCTGTTTCTCACCCCATTTGATCCGATGCACTGACTGGCGGGAGATGAGAATGATAGAGCAGGAGACAAAGTCAGAAAATTTGTACTTACCTCTGTATTTTTCCTTTCCTGATACAACTCCACGTCGACATACTTCCTGGGTTAGCTCCTCCCCTCTAACCCCTATAGGACCCGTACAAAGCTATAAATAAAGGATATGATCCCCCCACCCTCATTCTTGTATATAGTACTCAGACACAACAAAACTAAGGGCGGGTCGTATGTCGACGTGGAGTTGTATCAGGAAAGGAAAATTACAGAGGTAAGTACAAATTTTCTGACTTTCCTGATACCTCCACGTCTCCATACTTCCTGGGATATAACTAGCACCAATAAACCAGACGGGTGGGTACAATGCAAAAATATTATGTTTATATGAAAAGATCAGCAGATTATTTATCTACAGCAGACAATACTTTTTTTCCAAAATTTACAGAGGTTAATACAGATGGATCAATTCTGTAATGTCTTATGAACGTATTTGGAGATGACCAGTTCGCGGCTTTGCATATCGTTGTAAGGGAGACACCTGCGGATGCTGCCCAAGAAGTTGACATACTTCTAGTTGAATGAGCAGAGGTTGATGGTATCTCCTCTGCCCCCTTTGTTCTGTATGCTGCCTTTATGAGCCTGACTATCCAGGTAGCTATTGTTCTAGCTGAAACCTCCTGGCCCTTTCTAGGTCCCGAAGGACAAATAAATAGGTGATCAGAGTTCCTGAAGGGTTCTGTAGCCTCTATATAGAATCTCAGGATTCTGACGATATCCAAATGCTTGATTGCCGATCCCTCCTCTGCATTGGGAAAGGCTGGTAAGGTCCATTCCTGATTTATATGCTTCTCCGAAACTACCTTCGGTAGAAAATCCATTACAGGCCTGAGGACTACCCTATCGGGATAGAAAACAATGTGTGGATTGAGCACTCCCAGTGCTTGGATCTCTGACACTCTTCGGCCAGAGGAGATAGCCACTAAAAATGTTGTTTTTAGGGTTAAATTCCAGATGGAGCAGGTTTCGATAGGTTCAAATGGTTCTGATGACAGATAGTCTAAGACGAGAGGTAAATCCCAAGATGGAAGAATCTTCCTAACAGGGGGTCGGATCTTCATTAGGGCTTGAAAAAATAACTGAATCAGTCTATCAGCTGAAAGTCTTTGGCCTATTAGGCTTGAAATAGCTGAAACTTGACATCTCAAGGTACTAACACTCAGGCCCAGATCCACCCCCGTTTGTAAAAAGTCCAGTATATGAGGAATGGATGGTGATAGAAAGTCCACTTCCCTCAGTGATGAGAAATCTATAAATCTTCTCCATACCCTATGATACGATCTGTTAGTGGATACTTTTCTGGCTCTTAGTAAAGTGTTCACCACAGGTAGGGAAAACCCAGCTTCTGTTAGGATCCTCCTCTCAATCTCCATACCGTTAGAGATAATATCTCCGGATTCTGATGGTATATCTCCTTCTGTGATAGTAGGTCCTGTGCCATGTATAACTTCAGAGGTGGACAGAGAGACATGTTGATCAGTAGTGGAAACCAAGGCCTCTTGGGCCAATAGGGCGTCACCACTATTGCTGTAACCTGTTCCGTTTTCAGCCTCTTGAGGAATCTCAGGATTAAAGGAACCGGAGGAAATGTATATACTAGGGATGCTCTCCATGGGGCTACTAAGGCGTCTATCCCGCTCGTCCCTGGAACCCAGCATCTGGAAAGAAATGTTGGCAACTGGTTGTTGAGATGAGATGCGAATAGGTCGACCTGAGGGAGACCCCATAATTGAATTATCTGTTTGAACACTGAGGAATTCAATTTCCATTCGTTGTTGTCGACAACATTCCGGGATAAGTAGTCTGCTTGAATGTTCAGTTTCCCTGGAAGGTAAACTGCCCTGATAGCTTGTAAGTTCTTCTCCGCCCAGGTCATTAGTGGAGTAAGTTCCCTCATCAATGATAAGCTCCTCGTTCCTCCTTGCTTCTGAATATATGCAACCGCAGCACGATTGTCCAACTGTAGACATAGGGCCGAATTCCTGATCATGTGCGCAAAAGCCTGGGTCGCCTGAAAAGCTGCTCTCAGTTCCAATATATTGGACACTATTCTCTGATGATTCTCCGGCCACTGACCTTGTGCCCATTTCTGTAGACAATGAGCTCCCCATCCGGTCTGACTTGCGTCCGAAGTAATCATGATCCAATTGAAAGGAGCTAATGGAAACCCCTGGCACAGGTTTTTCTGATCGATCCACCAAAGAAGAGATATTCTGCACGACATTGATAGTTTGACCTTCTGATGCATGGATGACTGGTCCCATTGCCTCAGAAAATTCCACTGGAAAGATCTCATGTGCCATCTGGACCATCTGACCTTTGGAATCACCGATGACATCAGACCCAATATTTGAAGACAATGTCTCGATACTATCTGTGTCCGATACATGATTCCCTGAATCGATCTGCGGATATTCTGCATTTTTTCCTTCGGTAAGGACCCCGTGTTGTCTGTCGTGTTGAATCTTGCTCCTAGGTAAGTTAATTCCCTGGATGGAATCATTTGGCTCTTTTTCCAGTTGATAATCCATCCTAATTTCTCCAGAAACGTTATCACTGTTTCTCTGTGAGCAATTAGTTTCTGCTCCGAGTCTGCTAGTATCAAGATGTCGTCCAGATAGTGGTGTATTCGAATACCTTTCAGTCTCAATTCCGCAATTGCGGCCACCAAAACTTTGGTAAACGTTCGAGGTGCTGTAGACAGGCCGAAAGGCAGAGAAGTGAATTGCAGATGTAAGTTGTCTACATAGAATCTCAGGAATCTTTGAAAAGTTTGATGTATGGGTATGTGGAGGTAAGCGTCCTGCAGGTCGATTGACATCATCCAATCGTTTGGCATAATAACAAGGATAATCGATTGAATGGACTCCATCTTGAACCTTGGAATAACTATTGCCCTGTTTAGATATTTTAGATCTATAACTGGGCGAAATCCTCCACTCTTTTTCTGTACTAGAAAAAGTTGCGAGTAAACTCCCTTTCCTCTTTCTGCTGGAGGAACCATTTGTATTGCCTTTTGATCTAGCAAGGAATTCACATAATCTCTTAATGTGTCTGCCTTCGGCTGATTCTTGGAGATGTGAGTTTGCAGAAATCTGTCTCTGGGGCGCCATCGGAATTTCCACTTGTGCCCTGTAGAAACTGTCTTGGTTACCCAGTCGTCCTTTATCCTTTCCACCCAAACATCCTTGAATTCCATCAATCGAGAGCCCACTTTGGATATCTGGGTGGGCGTACCTTCAAAAAGACTGCTTTGCTTGTCCTGCATTCTGAATACTAGACTTGAGTGACCTTGCCAGCGAGGCTTGTGAGCTTTTCCAGTTATTTCTAAAAGGCCTTCCTGGTCTATAGGCTTTGGAGTCTCTAAATCGGGTATTCTGCTGTTTTCTCCCTGTTGAGAAATTTCTTTTCTGTGGTCTATCCTGTGGTAATAACCCTGATTTGCCACCAGTGACTCTAGAGATCGCCTTGTCCATCTCACTTCCAAAGAGGCATACTCCATCATAAGGTATCTTTACCCAACTTTGTTTAGAGCTTAGGTCTGCTCGCCATGGCTTCAGCCACATTGCCCTCTTAGCCGTTACTGAATTTATCATGATTCTAGAGAGGGATCTTAGAATGTCCATGGATGCTTCCCCTATAAAATCTGCAGAGATCTTTAAATCCTCCATGGCGGATATGATTTCCATTTTATCCTTGTCTTCCAGGATTGCTTGCTCTATATTGTCTATCCAAATCTTCAAGGCCTTTGCAACCGAGGTGAGGGCAACGGCTGGTTTACATGTGGCCCCTGCACCCAGATATGATCTTTTTAGGTCACTGTCCACTCTTCTATCCAAAACATCTTTAAAGATGGCCGAATCCTCTTTGGGTAACGTAACGTGTTTTACCAATCTAGATAACGAGGCATCAATTGATGGTGGATTTTGAAGAAAAGGCACTTCCTCATCCTTCACAGGGTATAATTTAGAAAAACGATTTTGAATTGAAGCTTTGCTCTCCACTTTCTTGAACTCTTCTAATATTATATTTTTTATTTCCTTCATAATTGGAAATGTATTCGGTTTTTTCGTTAAGTGTGAGTAATACTCTTTATTCTGTTCTTCCTCTCCTGGAGGATCTGTCCACTCAAGGGCCTCCTTTATTGCTGTTATGAATGGGCTGGTAAGCTTAAAGTCAAATAGGCAGGGTGCCTCATCATCTTCCCCTTGGTCAGACTCCAAGACATCTTCTTGTGTGGATTGAAGAGATGTTAAAGAGAGTGCCGTTACCTCTTCCCTCACAACCTTTTTTATGATCTCCGATATATCCTCGGACTTGGCTTCCTGCGTTCTAGCCAATTGACTGAAACATGATTCACAAACAGTCTTATCCGTCATAGCAGGGTTTGGACATGCCCAACACTGATTGCTACTCGGTAAATGTCTATGTGTAGGAGAACGTGATCTGCTCCTATAATGGTGGTAATGACTTGATCTAGACGAGTATCTCCTTCTTCTGGAGCGTGATCTAGATCTTGATCTGGATCTAGAAGACTTGTGATGATGCTTCTTCGATTTGTGCTTTTTCGATCTTGATTTTGACCTTGACCTGGTTCTGCTAGATCTTGACTCATTTTGCCCCACTTTGCGCACTCTACAAGATAAAAGCAATAATTAATTGCTTCACTTGTTGAAAGGACGGATCTGCTTTTAAGTTTATTTAAAACATTTTTTTTTTTTTTCTCACCCCGATGTTCCTTGAGAGGCGCTATCTACGGCACGCACTGTGGACTTTGGTCTACTGGAGCCTGATCCAGCATCATCCTTATGTGCTCTGTGAGATACAAGCAATAATTTAATTGCTTCCAATAGATTTGATATATACATATATATACATATATTAAATTTTTTTTTTATATAAGGCCCCTTTAAAACATTAAAACCTTACCCTGACGGACCAGGATCAATATTGTCGGCGGGATTCACTGTGGGGAATATTAGAAACACCTAATTACTTCCAGTCCAACAAGGCAACTATTACTATAACATGCAGAAAGTTTTGTGTATGCTGCAATATGAGTAGTGTAAGAAAACTTTGGATGCTCACTTACTGATTCATACAAGCTGCAGCCTCTTTCCACCAAAAAAAGAATGTAGTTGGAGAACTCTCAGAGCAGCAGTAACCCACTCCTCTCTCTCTGAGGAGCGGATCTTACTGCCCTTAAATACACCGCCTAGCGCGCTTATTGTGCGTGCAGCCGTAGCCGCAAGAAGAGGGCACGTTTGCCCACACGCAACATGTCCGCCGCTAGACTCTTTCCGAGTCTCTACAATGCGCGGCATGACGCACATGCGCAGATGCGTACTTCCGGACGCCTAGGACGCGCACCCGGAAGTGAAGAAGCGCCGCCGCCATAGCAATCTCCTAAGTCAGTGCGACCCAAGAGCCCGACCAAGGAGCCATATTAAAAGATACACGCACAGGAGCCCACAGGTAGGCTAAAGCGCACCCAAAACGGGCACACAGGAATCCCCACAAGCCTTTAGCCTGTATAAACGCCTTCTATGATCCTTAAGAGGTCCTATACAGGCACATTTAGTAGCCAAAGGCCCTCTTATTTACCAGGAAAAAACATTTGAAAAAAAAACCTGGCATGGGGTAAGGTGCTCAATGAGCAATAGGTAAACAATCGTTAAAGAGTAATGAAAGTATAGCAGATAGAAAATTGTACAACATATCTACCAAACCACGGATCCTATAGTGTCTGAGGACAAAAAAGAGAATGAGGGTGGGGGGATCATATCCTTTATTTATAGCTTTGTACGGGTCCTATAGGGGTTAGAGGGGAGGAGCTAACCCAGGAAGTATGGAGACGTGGAGGTATCAGGAAAGAGGCTTTTATATTTCCTTTAGATGTGCAGATCTATATAGTGATACACAGAAGAGCTCCCTTTAGTGGCAGGCATGCACATATAAAGGGAAGCAGGAAGCCTTGTTACTCTCTAACAAGCTGTCACAGGACCTGGCTCATGCAGACCGGTTTGCACTGCTTGCTGCAGGAATATACTCCACTGGCGAGACTTCTACATTACCGAGCAGGGCTTAGCGAAATGAAGCAACATTTTTCAGGAGATTACCAAACTTCTACAACACTGTGATAAACTTTGTGAATTTGGAAAAAAAAAGTATAAAATCAGAATCAGAATCTTTATTATCACCAAGCACGACTGGGTCGTGCCCGGAATTGGGCTTGGCACGTACAGGGTACTGATACAGGATATAGATACAGATACAGGACAAAACAAGCAGTCAGGAAGGAACACATTTGCAGAGAGAGACAATGTAGCATAAGTAACAACACAAAAAACACACAAAAAACAACCAAAAGAAAGTCAAAAGAAAAGTCGGCTTGAGCTAGAGCGCCGTCTATGTGTAGAGCGCCGCAGTGCCGGCACACTGTTTGGTGTGGGGATGGGCAGTTACGTGGAGAGAGTTTAGAAGGTTGACAGCCGAGGGAAAGAAACTGTTTTTATGCCTTGAGGTCTTGGTGAAGATGGACCGGAACCGGAGTCTCCGGCTCGAGGGGAGCTGACTAAAGAAGCGGTGGCCTGGGTGCGAGGGGTCGCTGGTGATCTTTAATGCTCTGGAGTACAGCCTGGAATGGTAAAGGAGGTCCAGAGAGGGAAGGGATCTCCCGATGATCCTCTCCGCTGATCTGATGACCCTCTGCAGTTGAGTCTGTCGCTGGCAGAGGAGCTGGCGTACCAAACCAGGATGGAAGAGCATAGGACAGATTCGATTGTAGCGGTGTAGAAGTTTGTCAGAAGTTTTTGGGCCATACCAAACTTTTTTAGTTGGCGGAGAAAGAAAAGTCTCTGTTGGGATTTCCTCTGTGTAGAGGCAGTGTTGGCCTTCCACTTCAGGTCATTAGAGATAGTTGTGCCCAAAAGGCGGACGCTGGGGACTCTTTCCACCTCCTTGCCATCGATGCAGATTGGGGGCGGGGTGGAGGCGCATCTCCTGAAATCAACAATCATCTCCACAGTTTTCGCTGTGTTTAGAACCAATCCGTTCTCTCTGCACCAGTGACAGACACCTTCAACCTGGTGGCGGTACTCTTTCTCATCATTATTGGTGATGAGACCGACAATGGTCGTGTCGTCAGCGAATTTGATTACTTTTACCGAGTCTGACGTGGATTTGCAGTTATTTGTATACAGAGAGAACAGAAACGGCGACAGAACGCAGCCTTGTGGGGCTCCTGTGTTGGTGATCCTAGGTTGTGAGGAGATAGTGCCCAGCCTAACAACCTGGGACCTATTGGTGAGGAAGTCCGTGATCCACAGGCGCAGGGTGGGGTGGACTCCTATTGCGGCCAGATTGTCTTGCAGTATTTTGGGGCTGATGGTATTGAATGCTGAGCTGAAGTCCAGTAGAAGGATCCTGGCGTAGGAGTCTGGTCTGTCCAGGTGATCATAGACGAGCTCCAAGCAGATGTTAATGGCATCATCAGTGGACCTGTTTGCTCTGTACGCAAACTGGTGTGGATCTAGCAGTCCCTCTGTGGAGTGCTTAAGGAGGGGGAGCACCATGCTTTCAAAAGCCTTCATGATCACGGATGTAAGTGCCACGGGCCTGAAGTTGTTGAGGTCAAGGGTACCCTGCTTTTTGGGGACGGGGATAATGGTGGACCTCTTGAAGCACGCGGGTACTTTGCCTCCCTGGAAAGACCTCGTGAGGATGGAAGAGAGGGTGGGAGCAAGCTGACGAGCGCAAGTTTTCAGGCAGGCTGGTGACACACCATCCGGACCGGAGGCTTTCCTAGCATTTAGCCTTAGCAGGTGTTTCAGTACATCCGCCTCCCTCACTGTCGGTGGGGGCGGGTTCGGGCCCAGGGCGTCAGAGGATTGTGCAGGCGGCTGTGGGAGTCCCACAGGTGTTGGCTGGTTCTCGAATCTGCAGTAGAAGTCGCTGAGACTCTCTGCCAGCTCAGTGCTAGGTGTAGTATGCTGAGGGGGAGGTTTGTAGTTGGTGGCAGCCTTAAGCCCTTTCCACACAGCTCGTGAGTCGTTTGAGGAGAGGTTCTGTTTCAGCTTTTCCGCGTAGCACTTCTTAGCGGACCTCAGTTCCCTGTTTAGGTCGTTCCTTGCCCTCTTGTAGTCCTCCTGGTTGCCGGACTTGTGTGCAGCTTCTTTGCTGCGTCGCAGTTGTCGAAGTCTTTTTGAGAACCACGGTTTATCGTTTGGATATAGTTTGAAGGATTTTGTAGGGATGCAGGAGTTCTCGCAGAAGCCAATGTACGAGGATACATTGTCTGCCCACTCGTCCAGGTTAGGCGATTCCAGAGCCTTCCAGTCTGTGCAGTCAAAGCAGGCCTGAAGTTGTAGTTTAGCCTCACTTGACCACACTTTGAAGGATTTGGTGACAGGTTTCGAGGTTTCCAGGCGCCTTTTGTAAGTTGGTATCAGGTGGATGATGCAGTGGTCAGATGAGCCTAGTGCTGCCCACGGTGTCGCTTTGTATGCATCTTTCAGGACCGTGTAGCAATGGTCGAGGGTGTTGGTATTTCTGGTGGGGCAGGTGATGTGCTGATGGAAGCGGGGCAGCTCAATACGGAGGTTGGCCTTGTTGAAGTCCCCCAAGATGATGAACATAGAGTCCGGGAGGGCTGTCTCCCACTGCATGATGGTATCACTGAGATCACGCAGGGCAGCATTTACCTCTGCATCAGGAGGGATATACACACCCACGAGGACGTAGGAAGAGAACTCTCTGGGCGAGTAGATTGGCCTGCAATTGATGAGGAGGAGTTCAAGTTCTGGCGTGCATTTCTTGGCCAGTACGGAGGTGTTTGGGCACCAAACAGAGCTGATGTAGAAGCAGATGCCGCCCCCTTTCTTTTTACCAGAGAGGGTGCTGTCACGGTCTGCTCGGATGAGGCTGAAACCTGGGAGCTGGAGGGCACTCTCAGGGATGTCGTCATGAAGCCACGTTTCGGTAAAGCAGAAGACTGGGGTGTTGTTACCGAGTTCCCTCTTGTCGCTGAGGAGTCTCAGTTCATCTAGCTTGTTAGGGAGGGAGCGGACGTTTGCTAGGAGGACCGCGGGGATGGATGACCGCAGGCCTCTCCTCTTCAGCCTCGCCCGAACACCTGATCGACAGCCCCTGCGGCGTTGGTTGGTGTGAGGCCAGGACGTAGAAGCGGTGATTTCTTGGACGTGGTTCCAAACAGAGTTGGTCAGGAGCCTGTCCTCCGGATGAAGGGCTGAGATATGTTCCCATATGAGTAGCTGTGCCCTGGAGTAGGAGGTACGAGGGGGGTAGAGTAGCGTTGGAGGCATGGATGGTAACCCAGCACTGTGCAACATGGTATGTACACCATACAGTCCATCCGCCGTGTGGCACAGATGTAAGAGGCATGTGCAATACAGTCTATTGGTAGTGTGACTCAGATGTAAAGGGCATGTGCAATAAACAGTCCATCCGCAGTGTGACACAGATGTAAAGGGCCTGTGCAATAAACAGTACATCAGCAATGTGACACAGATGCGAGAAGCACGTGCAATAACAGTCCATCAGCAGTGCAGCACAGATGTAAGGTGCATGTGCAATAACAGTCCATCAGCAGTGTGACACAGATGTAAGGGGCATGTCGCATATGCAATAACAGTCCATCAGCAGTGTGACACAGATGTAAGGGGCATGTGCAATAACAGTCCATCAGCAGTGTGACACAGATGTAAGGGGCATGTGCAATAACAGTCCATCCGCAGTATGACACAGATGTAAGGGGCATGTGCAATAACAGTCCATCCGCAGTGCGACACAGATGAAGGGGCATGTGAAATAACATTCCATCAGCAGTGCGACACAGATGTAAGGGGCATGTGCAATAACAGTCTATCAGCAGTGTGACACAGATGTAAGGGGCATGTGCAATAACAGTCCATCAGTAGTATGACACAGATGTGAGGGGCATGTGCAATAACAGTCCATCAGCAGTGTGACGGATGTAAGGGGCATGTGCAATAACAGTCTATCAGCAGTGCGACACAGATGTAAGGGGAATGTGCAATAAGTCTATCAGCAGTGTGACGGATGTAAGGGGCATGTGCAATAGCAGTCCATCAGCAGTGTGACACAGATGTAAGGGGCATGTCGCATGTGCAATTACAGTCCATCAGCAGTGTGACACAGATGTAAGGGGCATGTGCAATAACAGTCCATCAGCAGTGTGACACAGATGTAAGGGGCATGTGCAATAACAGTCCATTCGCAGTATGACACAGATGTAAGGGGCATGTGCAATAACAGTCCATCCACAGTGCAACACAGATGAAGGGGCATGTGCAATAACATTCCATCAGCAGTGCGACACAGATGTAAGGGGCATGTGCAATAACAGTCTATCAGCAGTGTGACACAGATGTAAGGGGCATGTGCAATAACAGTCCATCAGTAGTATGACACAGATGTGAGGGGCATGTGCAATAACAGTCCATCAGCAGTGTGACGGATGTAAGGGGCATGTGCAATAACAGTCTATCAGCAGTGTGACGGATGTAAGGGGCATGTGCAATAGCAGTCCATCCACAGTGCAACACAGATGAAGGGGCATGTGCAATAACAGTCCATCCGCAGTGCGACACAGATATAAGGGGCATGCGCAATACAGTCCATCAGCGGTGTGACTCAGATGTAAGAAACAAAGCTTGTGTAGTGAACAGTTCATCCGCAGTGTGACGCAGATGCAAGGTGCATGTGCAACCGACTTTCAGCAGTGTGTCACAGTTACAATAACAGACTATCAGCAGTGCATCTGTGGTGCAATACAGGCCCCCAGCGAAGAGCATTCCATGCACAAGGCAGACCAACATCCGCAGCGCTCAGCCAATGCTCACACCAGTGCAAGGGCACCAGGTGGCACACACTTTTTCTAGAGAAGGCAGCGATGGTGCCCCTGGTTGCACCCTGCATCACCAGCTAAAAAGGCCTGAAAGACCATGTGGCAGAGGCCAGAAAAGACAGGGGTCTCACCTGGTGGAAGATGGAGGGTGGGATCAAAGTCCCGGTGCAGTGGAAGGGCTGGATCCGGTGTGAGGAGGCCTCCCCAGTGCTGCTCAATAGCCTCCGAGCAGTGCTGTGGTCCTTTGGGACTAGCAGGCAGCGGGAAGTGCGGGAGCAAAGGGCCGTCTGGATGGCCTGATGTCGGCTGCTCCACGTGGGTGGCCTTCCTCTTTTCCCCGCCGGCTTCGCTCGGTTAGGTTACCTAACTTACGTAGCTGGGGCGCTCCGCACCCTATGCAGTCCAGGAGTGGAGGAGGTGGTGTCTGGCTGCGGGGATAGGGAGGCTGACTGGCAGCGGGAGCTGTACTCTGCGCTGAGGGTCCGGCAGAGGCAGCCGCGGTCCGGGACTGGGAGCCGTCCACTGAAGGTGAGCGTTGGCTGGTGCGGGCATACGGTCGCATCGGCTGGCCTGGCTTGGGTGGGTTCTGGAGGGTACTGGCCGAGGGAGCGGATCCGCGGAGCGTGTAGAGCGCCGCTCTTGATCCAGGGCTGCGGCACACGTGCTATTGCGGGTCGCTGCTCCACGTGGGTGGCCTTCCTCTGTTCCGAGCTGGCTTCGCTCGGTTTGGGTCTCTGGGGCGCTCTGCACGCTATGCAGAATCGGCCCTCACTTCTCAGCTGAGCTAGAAAGCTAAAAAAAAAACTAAAAACGAGCACTAAAAAAAACGAGAAAAAACAGAATAGCATCAGAGCCCTGTGTGCCTAGGCAGCCTAGTCAGCGCCATCTTGCATGTTGCAAAATACTGAATGCGGTATTTTTCCAGTCTGTTTTTTTTTTTTTTTTTTTAACAGACCTTTGTGAATTGAAGCCATTGTAATATAGCTCAGTGTTATCTTGAGGTAATTTACTGGTAAATGTAATGTCTCCACCACACCGACTGCGTCTTTGCACATTTTATGCTAGGAGTACACCGTGTTTTTCCAGGAGATAGATGGTTCAATAGATACCGGTAATTTCCGACATGTCCGATCTCACATTCGATTGTTTTATCGCTCAATTTCTCGTAGAAGTGAATGAAAAAAGATGAAAAAAAACTAGCGGAAGATAAGAGAATCGAGTGGCAAAATCGATCAAGCGGAGAATTGAGCGGAAAAAACGCCATTGTGTATTCTCAGCATAAGATCTATAGAGATTTTAGATTTTCCTTGACCAAAACAATCATTCCTAAACACTTCATCCAGAAAGTACTTGTGTACAGGTGCTGACTTAGTTTGTTGTTTGTTGACTTTGTTGTTGCAATCCATCTGATCAGTTCACTCTCCTCTGAAGTCTTGTTCCACGTGGTAATAACAAGAAGCTCACACAGTGTGGTGCCACTCCTGCACCTCCTCTGATCTCAATCTGCCTCTCATATTATATTGCATTATATACCTACTTAGTTACATAGTTACATAGTTATTTTGGTTGAAAAAAGACATACGTCCATCGAGTTCAACCAGTACAAAGTACAACTCCAGCCCGTCCCCCACATACCCCTGTTGATCCACATTCACATTATCTGCTCCACAAGGTCATTTCTCTATGTTGTGATGATGGAGCTCGCATTGTTTTTCCAAAGTCCAATATGGTGAATGAGGAAGGAAGCGCACATTTATGAATCCCATTCTCATCGTTCTGCCCTCATCCACATCCTGTGGATCCCACTGCAGATTTTCATTAAAATGCAATGTGTAAGGCCACCACTGTGCGGCTTCTGAATTTGACATTACTTCCTTTCCTGCCCTTACAAGTCACTCTCATATGCGAATTCCCCTTCTCCATAAGCAATACCACTGTTCACCTATGCGCATGCACTTCAGCTGCCGCCGCACCCAAGATAATAAGGTCGTTGCTTTATTGTGGACAGACCAAATTCGATCAGCTGGACAGTCACTGTTGTTCTGTCATTGAGCTACCTCAGCCTGGCGGCCATATGGGCTTGAAAACCGCCATGGCCTGCACTCTTGCCATGGTGCGCACCAGTCCAGCACGGCCGTCACACAAACGGCTGTTTACGGTGCGTTACACAGTGAGTTTGGTCTGTCAATGTGAAGCAGTACTCTAATTACACTCCCTGATTGATATATACACATGCAAGATGTTTTAAATCACTTTAGGCCTCCAATTTAGCATGCAATGGCCTCAATTCACTAAACTTATCTCCTGTCTTTAATAACTCTTCTAGAGTTGTTACCATGGTGATACGGCATGTAGTATTCAGGAAACATTTTAAAGTTAACTCTTCTGTCTTTAAATTAACTCTCCAATCCTTAAATTAACTCCAGAGTTAAAGACAAGCTGTTAACTAGCTGCATGTGAAAAGAACTACAGAGGAGGTAAATTAACTACAGAGGAGGTAAATTAACTACAGAGGAGGTAAATTAACTACAGGAGAGGTAACTTAAGGAATGAAGAGGTAAGATAACTCTCTCACGTGTGGAGGTAAGTTTTCTGTTGCCTTATTATCTCTAGCATGATCTTAGTGAATTGAGGCCAATGTGATTTCTGCCCTTAAAACGCTGCTTTGTGTCAAATCCAGATTTTTCCCTGGGACTTTTGGCGTGTATCCCACTCCCCCATGCAAAAACTCAGATGTTAGACCCCTTGAAACATCTTTTCCATCACTTTTGTGGCCAGCATAAATGTTTCTAATTTTCGAGTTCGCCTCCCCATTGAAGTCTATTGCGGTTCGCGGAAATTTGCGCAAACCAAACTTTTTGTGGAGGTTTGCGTTTGAGGTTCGAAAACCGAAAATCGGAGGTTGGAGCCATCTCTACTCAGTTTATGGTACTCAAAAACATCTTTAGGAATTTAAGAACACTTTTTTTCTTTTTAACACTAGATTTACCAAGCCATGACAGTAAGGACAGGTTTCATAGCATGCTCCTACTTCCTACTTGGATCCCAGGAACGCATTAAAGTGAACCCAATGTGAGAGAGATATGGAGGCGGCTGTATTCATTTCATTTAAGCAATACCCTTTGCCTGGCTGCCCTGCTGATCCTCTGCCTTTTATTCTTGCAACCTTAGCACAGGCATGCAGCAGATCCGTTGTTTCTGCGAATATGGTCCGAACTGAAAATATTAGCTTCATGCTTGTTTCTGGTGTAATTCAGACACTACTTTAGCCAAATAGATCAGCAGGGATGCCAGACAACTAGTATTGTTTAAAAGAAAATAAACATGGCAGGCTGCAAATCACTCTCTCCTTTAACTAGTTGACAACTGAGGGGTTTTTACCCTTATGGACCAGAGCAATTTTCACCTTTCAGCTCTCCTCCCTTTCATTCACCAATAACTTTATCACTACTAATCACAACAAAATGATCAATGCCTTGTTTTTTTCCGCCACCAAGTATGCTTTCTTTGGGTGGTACCTTGTGGTAATAATTAATTTACTCTGAATGCATTTTAATGGCAATAATTAAAAAAAAAAAAAAATAACTATTTCTCAGATTTAACCACTATAGTTTAAAAATAAAATGTGCTACAATGGATAAAATCCACACACTGCGGAAAATTACCGTTGATCGCCCTCGGGTAGGGAGCGCGTCGCTAGCGGCGTTCGATTGCCCGACGACCGACGCAATAGAGCGGCAATACATTACCTGCTCCGCTGGCGCGACTCACCCCGGTCACCACTGCTCCGTCTCCGCGCTGGTCTCCGGGTCTTCACTTCTTCCTGCCCGGCAGGAAATTTAAACAGTAGAGGGCGCTCTACTGTTTAAACTTCCTTCCGGGCAGAAAGAAGTGAAGCATGCCGGGGCCGGAGACCAGAGCGGAGACGGAGCAGCGGTGACCGGGGACTGGAGTCGCGTCGGCGGAGCAGGTAATGTATGGGGGGGCGGGGGTGGAGCGGCGGCAGCACCACCACCACCACCACAGATTGTGAACGGTTTCAGGCTGAAATCGGTTCACAATCTGTTTGCAGTAAAGGTAGCCATACGATCCCTCTCTGATCAGATTAGATCAGAGGGATCTATCTGTTGGTCGAATCGACCAGTGTATGGCTACCTTAAATGTGTAGTTGTGTCACTAGTAGGGATGGTCAATGAGATGCAAATAATTCAGCGTTTATTCAAATTTGTAAGTACGTTTATGCACTCCCTTTGCTCAGCAAATCATTTAATTTGATATGCTAAGCTTGAGGTTGGTAACTGCAAATTAATTTACACAGTAGTACTATACTTGTCATATGCGCTCCTCCTAGAGCTGTTGTGAATCCACTGAGAATGTTGTGCTCATTGAATGCAGAGAAGTTGTCTATCACGTTGGTCCAGATTGTGCATGGAGAATGTGTAATGGAGGAAGAATCCCCTAATTCTCCTGCAGAATACTTGCACATAACTCTTAGATGCACTCACAAATCCAGCACCAGATGCAGCGTCCTCTCTTCTCCCGTTCTCAAGCTGGTCTGTACAAACCCCACCTGATGTCACACGTCCGGCACTGGATTTGTTGGTGATCGCTTCTGTTGCGGCACTCACTTTGCATGTTACAGACACACGGGGTAAGATGGATAGAAGCAACCCTATGGGTGATGTGGTTGGTGTGGGAGAGGGAAGATAAAACATGCAAGCTACTTCATCACTGCGGGGAGTGAGAGACAGGCGCCCCCTCTTTCTTCCCGGCTATAAGTTGGTAAATTTAGGACTGATTCGCAGATAAGGCTACCCCTACACTTTTATGCTGTGAGTCGGTCCTACATTTCTCGACTTATAACCCCAGTATATAAAGTGCCTATTTTTTCAAAACCATAAACTCGTTGTCTGTTTTAAACGTGCTTATTATTTTCTAGTATTTATATACAATCTGACAATCATATTTTAGGCACCTCCACTCCTCATCATTGCTCACCACACCTCCTCTGGAGGTAGTCTTCCCACTGGTCCACAGCCAGAAAGGATCCTGGGAGAGCGACCATCCAGTTCTGGCAGGACCTGAGATACCGTTAGGGAAGGTTTTTTTCCTCGTAGGCGACATATGGTGCTTGCAGGTTCTGCAACCCACCTTTGTGAATAGAACTACTCTTTTTCTATTTGAACTATTTCCATATCCAATGATACTGCACCATTTGCTCCTGGTCTTATCTTGTCACACAGTCTACTGTGGATCCCCCACAGTGGTCGCTCCTATCTCTTTGCAGATCAGATGTTTGAGGTTGGACTTTACTTCAGATGTCCTTAATATCTCTCCACCCATCTCTAGTATTCTATACAGAGGACTAAGGATGGTCAATGAGATCTAAATAGTTCCGAGTTGATGCAGGATTATGCAAGTTTTGTATGTAAATGTATGCAGCTCATTGACCATCCCTACATACGACTGGATTTGCAGTTTACTGCTGACTTGCTGGGCATATAATAGATTGCAGTGAGGGCTGGGACCCAGTACAGGCGAATTGTGGGAGTACAAATCGTCTGCAATTCGCATAATCATGGAAGTGCTGCAATTTCCCAGAGGGATTGCAATTTAGCTACTGTAACCACTGATGTGATCACTCCTGAAATGCTACCAAACTGCTGCATGCAGCGTTTTGCAATTGCTTCGCTACATTGCTAGTGTGACCACCCCCATTGGTATCCACAATAAAGCACTTTATCGATCGCCAAGCACTGCCAAAGCACGCCTAGTTGGTCTCAGCCCTTACACTGGGTCTTCGGGCAAGTATTTTATAACTCAGGACTGCAACAGTGGTGTTTCATGTTAGTGTGCTGCTCTAAGGTTGCATTTGATAGTTAGACATTTCATTGTTTTTTCTTATAAAGACAGTTGATACAATGTTATAGAAATTCTAATTGCATTCTTCTGAGAGATATTCTGTTGACTGACGTTTAATGTGTGTCTTTTTGCAGTTCATCCAAATCACACCCAGGACCTGTTGTTCATATAAGCGATAATCCAATGGATGAAGGGAAGGTACGTACTCATGTTTTCTCTATACACCTATGTGGCCATACACAAAATGGTCAATCTAAACGGTCATTTAATTTAAAGGATTCAAAGTTAAAATTTCATTTTAAGGCACCTGAATGATTATTTTATTAGTAAGTTATTGCAAAGAGATGAAGTGCTAGTACATGCATGCAAAAACACTTAATCAAGGAAACTAGACACGTTCATATTTGTACAGTTTTGCTTATAATATGACTGAGCCAAATCTCAGGGCATTATCTGCGCAAATATGGATCCACCCCAGACATTATTATAAAAAAAAAAATCATTAATAAAATTACACAACCTAGGAGGTGCCCCTGAAACAGCAGTACTTTTAGGCAATTGCCTACCATACCTAATGGGTTATCTGGCCATGGGCTCAGCTATGTCGGAATATGCCACTACCCGACCGCTCTTCCTATTCAAACGTCCAGTTTTTTTCCTCTGTTAATTGCGAACTGATGTTTTAAAGTGTCGCCCACTGCTACCAGAGCTGTGCATACGAGTGCTCCCACTGTGCATACTAGCTGACGTATCTTTGATTGGTGAACATAAATAGTTAAGTTAGGGACTCAGCTATTTTACTATATATGTCATGAGGGCATAGCATTGTTATTTTGGCAAAGAAGGGCTTGTAATTGATAGTTGAAAAAATGTAAATGTTGTAATACCAGGAAAAAATGTAAAAATAAAACGTGTGGGTTTTATTTACTGTAGCATAGTTTATTTTAAAACTATACGGTATGGAATTGGAGAAATTGTGTATTTTTTTCAATTTTTCCCTAGTTTTTCCTTTAAAATTAATAGATAGTATAGTAATTACTGAAAACAAAAATCCCCCCCCCCCCCCAGAAAAAGTTATAGATCATGTTGATGTGATAAGTAGTGATAAAGTTATTGGCAAATGAAAGGGAGAAGCACTGACAGGTGAACATTGCTCCGGCCCGTTGAGGAAAAACCCCTTAGTGGTGAAGTGGTTAAGTTTGCTCCAGAATATTTCTCTGCCTTTGCTATCTTGCTTGCTCTTGCAACCTACAAGAACAGTATTATGCAAGTGGACAACAAATTTTGCAATTGCAATTTAAGGAACAGTAGTTTACTGGTCAAAGTGTGAACAGCTCATTAGATACTGGTACAGCTTGGAGTGGGGAACAATGTTCTCGGCCCGGACAATTAGTCAGGCTGATTGAACGCTTGCGCATCAAGGGGTACCAAACCACCTCCACCATAAACCATCCAACATGTGCAAGGCTTAAAGGGACTCCGAGCAGTGCAGAAACTATGGAAAGATGCATACCATTTTGAGGCTCTCTGTCTCCTCTTTCCAACGATATATAAACCGCCACCCTACGCCTTTTAGTTAGTTTAAAAATAAAAGGCCTAGGGCAGCGGTTTATGTGTCGTTGGAAAGAGGAGAAAGAGAGCTTCAAAATGGTATGCATCTTTCCATAGTTGCTTGTATTACACAGGACGACTTTTCCTCAAAGTCAGCAGCTGAATGGAGCTGCCGATTTTGGGGAAAAGTTGTCCTGTGTAATACATGCAACTATGGAAAGATGCATACCATTTTGAAGCTCTTTCTCCTGTTTACGACGACACATAAACCGCCGCCCTACGCGATTTCGATCATGAAAATAGCGAAAACGAAAAGGTGTAGGGCGGCGGTTTATATATCGTTGGAAAGAGGAGAAAGAGAGCTTTACTATGGTATGCATCTTTCCATAGTTTCTGCACTGCTCGGAGTCCCTTTAAGATTGTGTACACATAAGGGGATCTGCAGGAAATAAATCACTGTAATTGATTTCTTGAAATGTAAATTAATGGTCAGAAAAGTTAATCCCCATACACACAGGTGCAATTTTTTTTCTGGATTACATACACAAAAATTGATTTTGAACAAACAATCAATTCATTAGCTGCATATATAGTCTGAGCAACATGCACAAGTTGCAATAGATATGTCCTAGCTTATCCAATTTTATTGGCCAACTATTAATTTTGGAAGACAAATCCTATCATCCTGTTCTGATCATTTGGGTACTGGTAGTAAATATGTTCTTTAAAAGTTTACCGTCTTCAGTCTGCATTCTGACTGCCCAGTAACGTTGGAGAAAAACAGGATTGCACACATTCCTGGAAAAGCGAAAGGATCCAATACCAGAAGTAAGGATACAGAGGGCGAGAAACGAACGGAACACAGCTAACACCAATAACAAAGTGTACAGCAGGAGACAGGGCAGCGCTTTCATGCACAGGCTGTACCCAAATGATTTATCTGCATGTATGTGCAGAGCTCCAGAAGCTGAACAACATTACACAACTAGCACTCAAACTGGTATACCGGTATGAAAGTGCTGCCAAGTCTTCCGCTGTACAAATTGAACGTACTGTAAGTATACCCGTGGCTAGCTGCATTCATTGCTTTAATCTGTATTCAAAATCTTTTAGATTAGAATTAGTACATAATTGCATCTGTTTTGCATTCAAGGCATGTATTTAGCCCTAGAGGGCCTCTGCATTGCCTCTGTTGGTTTTCATGTCAGGTGCAGCCTTGAGCGCTGTCATTTGTCTACCAATAACAAAGTGATGTTCTGGCAAAGTCCCAATTTTTCTTGAGCCGTTAAGTAGTGGAGGATGCTGCCTGACTTCAGGACTGTTGGTGGGCAGAAAGGGTGCAGTTTAGTCTTTGCACACAGTATAGTAAGGATTATAACAATTCGGGAAGAGTGCCTGCTAGTGGGCAGAAGTAGTATATAATCTAGGAAAAAGTGCCAACAGCAGATGAAATGGAATATAGCAAGACTCATAGCACCGCCATGCTCGATTACCCTTTTGATCAATAAACTATTTGAAATTAGCCAGAAGTTAATCATATGGATCAGCAGCATATTTGATTACTTATCGTCTTCCAGGTTCCAGCTACAATCCTGGACCTCTGCCGTCCAAATTGTACTATAGACACCGCCACAATTGTGGTTTATGTGCCATCCAAAGTACCAGGCGCAAGGAGGCACTCAGATTTACCCACTTAATAATCAAGGATTACTGTGATAGTCGTGAGCATAATCCAATTTCATGACCATACATTGCATCAGCAACAGAAGTTAAAGTAAAAGGGCACTTATGTGACAGCAAATTAAAAAGTATTTGTAAGAATACGATATTGCTTCAAAAATGTGCCTGTAATAAAACCATGGCAAAATGCTACTTACCAAGCTTTTTAGGATCATAGCAGCAGCAGAAGCAGTGTGCTAAATTGGGGCAATTTGTTCTGGATTGAGACAGTCCCGGCTTTCCTCTTAAATCATATGTTTAAGTAGTGGGGGCTACTTCTCCCAAGGGACACTGCACATTACTCTCTCCCTAATACTAACCTGCCATGAACTTACTAACCCTGAATCAATCTGTGTGTATTATTGTATTGTGGCAGAATGTCCCAGTTATTACTAAACAGTCATTTAAATGTTTGGGCACTGTAATAAATCTTCATGAGATTACCCATTCTAACGATTTGCGACGAGGCCCCTTGTCATTGTAATTACTGCAGAACTAATCTTAACTGAATTTCCTTACTAAGGGTTTGCTTGCATTTCACGTGTTCACCTTGGAAAGCCCATGCTGATTCTTGTAGGTCTCCCGGGTGCCTATGTAAACCATAGATTAGGTTATTACTATTGCTGATACGTTCAGCGCACGCAAGATTAATTTTTCACTTCCCTGCTCCAATTGATAATTCATTCACCCCTTGAATGTCAGCTGCAGTTATCTTTTTGATGGAAATCTCTTAGCTATATGTGCCAGGACTGCAAACCTGACATCTTGGCCATCTTAAATGTGAGAGATAGCCAGGAGATTGCAGTATGTGTAAATGCCTCTTAAATCCACAAACTTAGTCAAGGTCAGTTTACAATCATCCATGTTTAGCACCAAAGAACAAGGCTGGAGATTACTGGTATAATCTAGGATATCACTTTTATAGTCAATGTAACAGGTATGCTGACAACATTGTGGGCTTCAAGTATAGAGTACATGGATGTGAGGTGAAAGTAGCTGAATACTGGCAACAGAGGCAGAATCGCCAAGATATCAGGGTGCTGCAGGAAATGAGGGACAGTGTGGCACTGACTGCTATCCCTAGGCAAGCATACATTAATGGGAAGTGCCAGCTTCTACTACTAATCTGCTGCTTTGCGCAATTTCTGTCCTGACGGCAAACACCTTGCCTTGTGTGTGCGGTGGCTTAGCGTGGGTAGTCGTGGCTTAGTATGGGCAGTTGTGGACAGTGGTAGTTGTGTGTGTTCTGCGTATGTGCGATTCTTTTGAGAATTAGGGATTTCCTGGTTTGTGAGAAATGTTGTTTCTCAGAGCATCCTCTCTGTATTCAGATATGTCACCCTATAAAGAAGAGAAATGGAGGGGGCAGATGCAACACTAAAGAGACAAGCAAGGAGTTGTGTTTTTGTTTTGTTTTTTTGCTTTTTGTTTCGTCCCCCTCCCCACTGTTGATTTACGAAACTGAGCTATACTGTAAGTGTGAATGCTGCAGCTCTACTTGCTTATAAGTGCACCTGCACTAAAGTGTTGTGATAGGATAAATTGCTGCATAAGATTTATACTTTGTATTTACAGCAGTACTTTATATTTCAGAATAATATTAAGTGACACCTGGAGAAAGTGGTATTTTCTTATTTTATTCTCATCTATTTATATTATAATATTTATGACTAAGCGGTCATGAGTAGTAATAGCTCTTTCTAAATAAATAGGGACAACACTGAAATGTAAAAATTACTGTAGTCCTTAAAGTTTACACAATCTCTAGATTCCAAGTGGCAAAGAAGGAAATTAATTTGCATTGATTCCAAATTATGTCCAATTCCAGAGTTGAACAGTGATGCTGGAGTAGGAGAAGTTTTTTACATGATAAAACTAATACCAGACAAGGCAAATAACATTTATATTGCGCTTTTTTCCTGACAGACTCAAAGCACCACAAGGATGTGCTCTATAGGCAGTAGCAGTGTTAGGGAGTCTTGTCCAATCTGTCTTTTACTGAATAGATGCTGGCTTACTGAACAGCAAGAGATGAGACTCGAACTCAGGTCTCCTAGGTCAGAGGCAGAGCTCTTAAAGGAGTTATCAGGCAAAAAAAAAAAAAAAGTTTCACTTACCTGGGGCTTCTACCAGCCCCATGCAGTCATCCTGTGCTGTCGTAGTTAGGGATGATCGGAAGGTCCTAATTCCGTTCTGTCGGAATTGGCGGATTCCGCCAGCGCTAAATTCCGTCGCCATTACATTTCCGCGGAATTCCGCATTCCGGCGGAAAAATTAAAACAGTCGCAATTGAAACCTCGTTTGTGCTAAATGGTAGCCCATGGAACCTAGTGGCTGTTCCACCGTTCATTTTTTCTTTTTTTTTTTTTTTTTTTATATATTTTTTTTAATTATTTTTTTGCAGCAGGAGTTGTCGTGTAAACCATGGTGTTCCACAGCGGTCATTATAATTGTGGTTTGGAGCTGCAGGAGTCGTCGCGTACGCCATGGTGTTCCACGGCGGTCATTTACAAGTGTTGTTTGGAGCAGCAGGAGTTGTCGTAGGCCATGGGAGTTACTGGTTCCATGGTAGTCCTCAAAAATTGTTTGGAGCAGCAGGAGAAGTTGTAGGCCATGGGACCTAGAGGTGGTTTCACAGCAGTCTGTAATATTTTTGGGGGCAGCAGGAGAATTTGTAGGCCATGGGACCTAGAGGTGGTTTCACAGCAGTCTGTATATTTTTTTAAGAGCAGCAGGAGAAGTTGTAGGCCATGGGACCTAGAGGTGGTTTCACAGCAGTCTGTATAATTTTTTGGGAGCAGCAGGAGAAGTTGTTGGCCATGGGACCTAGAGGTGGTTCCACGGCAGTCCTAAAAATTGTTTGTAGCAGCAGGACTTGTCGTAGGCCACGGGACCTAGAGGTGGTTCCACGGCAGTCCTAAAAATTGTTTGGAGCAGCAGGACTTGTCGTAGGCCATGGGACCTAGAGGTGGTTCCATGGCAGTCCTAAAAAAAAATTCGGCAATAATGTATTGGACTCATTCTCTTATATCAGTGAGAGGGACCTTGTAATTGTCACTGATCCATGCCTCGTTCATTTTAATGAATGTTAGCATGTCCACATTGTCTGTGGACAGACTGGTCCGTTGGTCGGAGACCACTCCACCTGCAGCGCTAAATACTCGCTCAGAAAGAACACTGGTGGCGGGGCATGCAAGAACCTCCAGGGCATACTGAGCGAGTTCAGGCCAGGTATCCAATTGTTTGGTCCAATATTGCATGGGGTCATCATTAGTCTCCATATTGTCTGGAGCACTGGCTTCCCCCAAGTAATCGTCCACCATACGGGCCAGCCGCTGGCGGTGGTGACCACTTTGTCCGCTAGTGGGGCTGCTGCTAGGAGGAGTATCTGGCACTGGCTGGTAAAATGCTTTCAGTATACTCAGCAGGTTCACAGATTGGCTACTGGTGCTGCAGCTGGGAGTGGGACCACCAGATCTTTGCTGAGCGTGATGACTACTACTAGGCTTAGTAGCTTGGGGCCGGGGTACAGGTGCAGGAAACGCATCTTCTACCCAACATGAAGGGCATCCCGGATCTGGCTCATCCTGGCATCTGCTTGGGAGGGGGTTATGAACTGGCGCATTTTCCCCTTGCATCAGGGATCTAAGATGGTGGCCACCCACATGTCGAGCCCTGCTTTTAAAGTTTTAATCCGGGGGTCTTTATGGAGCCACTGGGTCATATGTGCAGCCATGGGGAAGAGATGTCTGCCATGAATCACCTCTTCCTGGCTGTCAGAACTGTCGTCGTCGTCATGATCCAGCTCCGCATCAAATTCTTCTTCCCACCCCCGGACAATGGGCTCTTCCACTTCCACAAGCCCTGCCTCCTCATCCAGGACTGGGGCATGCCCACTCACTCCTTCACTTGACTGGCCACTGTTCAGTAGGGCTTCCTCCCCCCGTTCCAGCAGTTTTTCAAGAGTCTTTTTCCATTGTGAAGAGAAGAGGGAGCACCTCTGATATACTGCAGTGCTCCTCACTGACCACTTTTGTTGCCTGCTGAAATGGCTCCAACACTTTGCACACCAGTCCAATCAGCTGCCACTGGTCCCCAGTAACGTAGTCCAGTGGCCCTGTTCTGGTGGAAGATGCCTCAGACAGGTATAGCCTGACCGCCGTGCGCTGCTCCCACAACCTCTCCAGCATGTGGAGTGTGGAGTTCCACCACGTCGGACAATCGGAAATAAGCCTGTGCTGCGGCAGGCTATGGCGGCGCTGCAGCAGTTTCATGGCCGCGGTGGCAGTTGCGGAGCAACACATGTGGGTTGACACTTTTCATGCTGAGGCCACAGCGTCCTTCAACCCTTCGAAATTTTGTAGAAATTTCTGGACTACAAGGTTGAAGACATGGGCCAAGCAAGGTAAGTGGGTATAGCCACCTAGCGAAATGTCGGCCAGCATGTTGGCACAGTTATCAGACACCACTACACCTGTGTCAAGTCTTCGTGGGGTCAGCCACTGCCGAATCTGACCCTGTAAGGCTGCAAGGATTATAGATCCGGTTTGCCTGTTCTCTTCCATGGATTCCATTTTCAGCACTGTTTGGCATCGATGGTGCTGCAGACCAGTGTAGGAGGAGCGGGACCACTTGCTGGGAGGCTCAGCAATGGCAGACTGGCCTTGGACAGAACAGGTAGCAGAGGGAAGTGGAACAGGCCTTCCCTTCAACCCACGTGGCGGCACCACCAGTTGAGATGCTCCAGATCTTGCAGCCTCCTCGGCAGCACCATGGAGGGTGACCTAATGGGCAGTAAAAGTGAGATACTTTCCCTGCCCATGCCTGCTGCTCCAGCCATCCATCGTGAAGTGCACCTTGCCACCGACAGCGTGATCCATAGACCGGCCGACACACTCCACAATGCGGGCAGGGATGGCATTCCTGGCAAAATAATGGCGGCTGGGGATCCGCCATTGTGGAGCAACACTGTTCATCCGTCTGCGGAAGGGGGCACTTTACACAAACTGGAAGGGCAGCAGCTGTTGGCCCAACAGCCTTGCCAGGAGCGCATTATTTTTCACCACAAACTGGTCACTTGCAGGGAGCATCTGCTTCCTCTGCAACATTTCTGGCTCAGAGGCCTGACGCTGGAACACTGGTGATTTCAACCGACAAGGGTGATGACGATGTGCTTGCCGACGAGGTCTGCAGTCCTCTACCAGCCTGGCATGCAGAGGACTTTGAAGTAGAATGGGACTGAGGAGCAGGTTGGATAGGGACAGGACTCAGACGCCTAGAAAAAAAAGAGGAGGGGCCTGTTGCTGCTGCTTTTACTCCACGCATCTTATTGTAATTTTTTACATATTCAAACTCCCGTTTGTGGCTGTTGCGCAGATGGCTTAGCAGCCCTGAAGTGCCGTATCCGGTGCCCGATTTGCCTCTGCTCACCGATTTACGACACACACAACAGACTACCCTGGATTCATCCTCTTCCGCATTAATAAAATAATTCCATGCAGGGGACGTGCGTAGACGTCCAGCAGTGGTGCGACCTGTTCTAGCACCTTGATGCTCGGCATTTGACTGGTGGCGGGTACTGACAGACGGGGAAGCAAGCTGCTGGCCAACCGTCTGCTCTGTTTGTACACGGTGCTCACGCCTGCTACTGCCTAAACGAACAGGTGGCAAATACGTTTTAATACCCACCTCATCATCATCATCATCATCATCAAAAATATCGTCCAGTCCAATAAGTGAATTTTCTGGACCCTCCACCTGGCCACCAAACACCTCTGTAGTTAAGTGGTGTTGGTGATGACGATGTTGACTACTGACACTGGATGAAGAAAACACAGTGGTCATTTCTGTCACCACAGAACCCACCACTTCTTGGGATCTTGGTCCCATGGTCTCCTCCAATGCCTCATCCCAAACATTCGGCACATCTCTGTCTCAGCGATGGTGTGCTGTACTTCTGGAGCAGAGTACTGGGAGGAAACAAGCTCGTCATCGTCATCAACAGAAGCAGCTGCGGTCGGGTTCTGGTCATGAGGAACCTGGTGGCCACTGCTGGCGCTGCTGCAACTAGGTAAGAGGGTTCTGAATCCTGCTCTTTATAATCCACAACGGTCTTCGCCTCCTGCTCTGACAGAATTTTCCTGCATGCTGAGCCTGCTGCGAACACAGGGAAGACACTTCTGACCAGGGGGGGAACGCTTCCTGCTGCTTCTGCCACCCTTACTCTGATCACATACTTGACATGAAGATATACCACGTCCATCACTCCATGTCCTTGCAGGAATTTTCTGCTGCCCTCGCTCCATTTTTTGGGGGCCACAAACTTTATTGGGGAAGGGGTAATTTATAAATAGAACAGATCACAAAATAAGGGGGCGAAATAAAGAAAATAAATCCAAAACACAAAATAAAGAAAACAAAAAATAAATAAATAATAAAAACAAAAAAATTCACTACACTCACTCAACTAATCAATCACTAATCAAACAAATTGCTAATCAAACAGCTAACTCACTCTCACTCTGTCAAACACTGCGGCCTGGCTTGCTCTGCAGCAAGCAACTACTAACACACTACACTACAATCTCTCTCTACTAATATAGCTCACACTCTAACTCTCTCTCTCACAGTCGCAGAGTCTTTAAAAAGACTTTTGATTTATATACAGTCTTGAAAAAGACTTTTGTTTTATGTTAAAACAACTATGGGTCTGCGTCTGTCTATCCTCTCTCTGTCTCTCTCTACACTAGACTGAAACCCACAAGCTTCCTGACTGCACGTCTCTCTTATATACAAAATGGGTGGGATAGCTGCTGATAGGTAGCTAGGGAGCTGGTTGCTAAGGTAGGATTGGTTGGTTCTCATTAAGACTCTTATTGGTGCAGAAATTCCGTTTTTGAGGCAGAAATCCACTTAGAAGCTTCTTCCTTGTGATTGGCGTACGAAAATTTGCATTCCAACCATCGGAATTCATCAAATTCCGTCCAAAATCGCGACCATCCCTAGTCGTATACCAAAAACAAAAGCAATGACCTCAAAATAACCGCACCAGAACAGTAAATGTCAAAATCAATATATCATCCTTTATTTGAAATTACAAAACATTAAAAACTGTTGAAACATGATGGGGGAATGTATAAACCCACAGTATCGGAGAACTAGCGGAATTATAAAGTGCTAGTGACAAACATGCTCATCCTCAAAAATCATATACATGGCACTAAGCGTGCATAATACTGTTGTAACACATACAATAGCATAAAATCGTAGAACTATATACATGTGCAATGAATATCCAAAATCGATGCATAAACCAAAATAGAAAAGGAGAAGGAGAATTAAATAGCATCAAAGAGGGGAACAAACCCCTAAGCAGTGAAAAATCAGTTCTAAGAAAAGAGCCATCTATTAGTGACCACATGGAAAATAGTGCATAAGGAATAAAGTCTGTAAATAGAAATAGAGATAGTGAAAGAGGCAGAACCAAGTACTGAAGTCAACAAGTGGTGAATCAGATCCTACCAGTGTAATGTCTCCATGAGTCCCCACCGCCGCGATCGCGATTCGCCACCTATAGCGTGGCTTTTTCAAAGTCGGACCGTTCTGCACAGTACAGACCTAAAACAACCCCCACTTATCTTGATATTTATTGGGTGGTATATTGATTTTTTAGGGGATGGTGCTCCCCATGTTGTAGCTGTTCCATCCCTAGTCATAGTCACTCACTGCTGCTCTGGTCCCCCTCCGTCAGGGTCGGCGGGCCGCATTGCATACATTTTTACGCATTCCCGCTGGTGCAGGAACATTAACACATACATTTTTACGCGTTAGTTGTTCAACGCGTACATTTTTACGCATTGAACCACTAACGTGTAAAAGGTATGTGTTAATGTTCCTTTTGCACTTAATGAGCTGCTTCGCGTCCCTTTAGCCACAATGGTATGCAACGCAACAAGTTGTAAAAGGGCCCTTAAAGAGAAACTGAGGCCAAGTATTGAACTTCATCCCAATCAGTAGCAGACACCCCCTTTCCCATGAGAAATCTTTTCCTTTTAACAAATGGATCATCAAGGGGGCACTGTATGGCTGATATTGTGTTGAAACCCCTCCAAAGTGTGATGTGAGGATGATGGTGCTGACATCACATTTGGGAGCCTTGTTGCATTGTGGGAAATAACCGCTGTTTCCAACTGCCAAAAAAGCAAGCAACAGCTACTTCCACTGACAACACCTGCCAGAAGTAAAAATGTCACCATATGATAAATGTCAGAATGTAAATCAGGGAGAGGAAAGATTTTACAATGGGCAAACACTGACAAAATAATTTATACATAATTATTGTAAAAATTGAGCACTTTTGTTCAATACGTTATTTTCACTGGAGTTCCTCTTTAAATAAGATACCTGTACCAAAAAAAAAAAAAAAATCCTATCATAAAATTTTGACCACATGACCAGGTGCAATTGTGTACAAATCTCTGTAGCTGAGGCTGCTGCATACAAGGTAGGACATAAAGGAAACTCACAACAAAACAAGATCATGCAAATGATTAAAAAATTAATGTCATAGGTTCAAAATAGAGATCGTTCTAGGCTACAAGAGGGGTGATTGTCGGTAAGATTGCATAATCAAGCTGGAAACACTACGGGAGAGGGCCCTGCCAGAGGCTTACAATCTAAAGGGTGGGGGTGGAGACAATAGGTGCATCTGTTGAGAGGGTGTCTAACAGAACATATTATGGTGCTGGTTTAGGGGGTATGCGACCATGAAAGGTTGAGTCTTGAGAGCTTGTGTGAAGGTATTAAAGGTGGGGGCGAGTCTGGTGGCTGGAGGGAGCAAGTTCCAGAGAGCAGCTTATTGCAGGTGAACCTGGCATTCCAGAGGCAACAGGAAACATGGAGTGAATGCCTAGGGGTAGGATGGATAGGAATAAGGTTATGCTGAGGGGGGGTGTGGGTAGAGTGTGGGGGGAGGGAAGGGAGGTGCATGGGGGTTGAGGGCCAAAAGGGAGTCTAAGGACAGAAGGGGAGAGGGTGCTGGGAAACAGAAGGGGGACAAGGTGTAGAAGGAGGTGGAGGTAGAGCATGTGGTGATGGGGGATAGCAAGATGGGGAGGGAGATAGCTTGGAAATGGTGGAGGGGTCAGGGAGTGAATAGGAGGGAAGGGGTACATTTTGTACTGAAGTGATAAGGTAGGATGGGGTGTGGAGAGTGGAAGCATAGACAGGGGGACAGCAGTTAGACCAAGATGAGATAAATGTCACCAATGATGTGGCAGAAGGGGTTCAGCAAAGTTGCATCAATAATCAATCTGGTAAGGAGCAGTCCATACGAGATCAGCAATGAAGTTGGCAGATCATCAATGATGGCAAAAAAAAATCCAGCTGTGTGCGATTGGTAGACTGGGTGTCTGGTTGGTAATGACGTAACTTTTCTGGAGGTCGGCAATGGATCAGTTGGTGGGCAGTTCAGCAGTGGAGCAGCCAGCGAAGATCAGCAGTGGTGTGGTTGGTGAGGCACGGTGTAATGGTGTAGGCACGATGTAACCATAAGTAGTTTGGTAAGAGGGTGTGCAGTGCTTAAATTCAGTTAAACACAGAGGGGTAGCACACAGCCTTGGACCCCAGTGCAGATTTTACACTGGGCACCCAGCAACCCTGTACGTATAATAGTCACATGATACAGACCAGCAAAACTGGCTTTCCAAGGATAGTCACTCAGAGAGAGATGTAAGCTGAAGAAAAGGAAGAAAAGCAATAGTTTATGGTAAGCACTATTCATAGTACAAATAAATACAGGATATAAGCCCGACGAAGGCTGAAAGGCCGAAAGCTTGCTTATTTTTATTCATTTTTAGTTACCGTATATACTCGGGTATAAGTCGACCTTGTGTATAAGTCGACCCTAATTTTTGACCCTCTTAAGCTGGAATTTATACCAAACCTGATGTGTTTGTGGGGCAGGGGCATCTTATGGACCTTTCCCCCTCAAGCTGTCTCTATCTAAGCTACACAGCCCTCCACCTACACTAACTCCTGCTGCCCCCACCTACTCTAACGTACACTGTACTCCCATGCCTCCATTACTCACACTGTCTGCTCTTTTATGGTCAGAATATGACATACATCATTAAAAGAAATGAATTACTTAACATAAGCGAGTAAGCTTCAAGATGTATTTATGTGGCTAGATGACATTAAAGTTTTTCAGCGTTAGAAGGTGCTTTTATTTAAGTGAAACTGGGCATGGGTTAATGCCAAATGTCGTTTAAATGTGTGAAAAGTGTGCTGTGTTCTTTCTTAAAAAAGAGATGGAGAATTAATCAGGCTGGCAGGGGGAATCCAGAATCAACACACAGATAAAAAGGCAGAAAGACTGACAAGAAAGGGGACGTTAAGCAAAACTTTCTCTGCAGTCTTCTATCACACTCTGTACACGGAAGAACATCTGATAACAGTCTGGAATTCAGAGAATGCAGAACGGGACTTACACAGGCTTCTCTGCAAAGTACGTATGGCTGGGCTTCTCACTGCAGACTGTGCACGGAGAGATGGAAACCAAAGTGTGTATACAGAGAGGGGGAGGAGGAGTGTCACATGAGAGACTTCACGGGCTTTTCACTGACTGCACGAGCTGGCAGATATATTGATGGAGGAGAAGCCTTTGAAGATCGGGAAGAAGCCAGAGTTCCCGTGCTCGAGTGTGCACTGGTGTCAGCTACTGCGGGTCCAATTAGCAGCCGTTGAAGCATCACATGCTGAGCGGGGGTCAGTCCATTCTCCTGCTTGCAGGGGGAAGCTGCATTGTGGCATCTAGGAATTTTAGCAGAGCAAGGGGACACAATCTGGCTGGCTGGCAGCATTAGGGGGGCATAATGCAGCAGATGCAGAGCAGAGGAGTCGCTTGATACTCGGCTACAAGTCAGAAATTTAGGTCTGACGCGAGTATAAGTCGACCCCCCTACTTTACAAAAGTAGATCAGTCCTAAATTTCTCGACTTATAGCCGAGTATATACGGTAGCCAATAAATGGTATCATCCTGATTTAAAACTTCTTGATAGTACAAATAGAGGTGATTAGTTCCACCTCAGCAACAATAAAGACCTAATGCAGCAACTGCAAGAGGGCTGCATGTGTATCTGTTATGTCCAGGCGCCCTGGTGCAGTCACAAATAACCCTCCTCCCCCCCCCCCCCCCCAAAAAAAAAAAAAGCCAAAAAGGAAAAGTACTTAAAGGGGAACTGAAGAGAGAGGTATATGGAGGCTGTCATGTTTATTTCCTTTTAATCAATACCAGTTGCCTAGCAGCCCTGCTGATCCTCTGCCTCTAACACTATTAGCCATAGCCCCTGAACAAGCATGCAGCAGATCAGGTGTTTCAGTGGTTCAGACTTATAAGTCTGATCTGACAAGACTAGCTGCATGCTTGTTTCTGGTTTTAATCAGATACTACTGCAGAGAAATAGACCAGCAGGGCTGCCAGGCAACTGGTATTGATTAAAAGGAAATAAACATGACAGCCTCCATATACCTCTCTCTTCAGTTCCCCTTTAAAAATAGGAGTACCTGGTGAAATACATGAGACACATTTATTAACCACTTGAGGACCACAGTCTTTCTACCCCTTAAGGACCAGGCACTTTTTTTTCCATTCAGACCACTGCAGCTTTCACGGTTTATTGCTCGGTCATACAACCTACCACCTAAATGAATTTTACGTACTTTTCTTCTCACTAATAAAGCTTTCTTTTGGTGCTATTTGATTGCTGCTGCGATTTTTAGTTTTTATTATATTCATCAAAAAAGACATGAATTTTGTCAAAAAAATTACTTTTTTAACTTTCTGTGCTGAAATTTTTCAAATAAAGTAAAATTTCCTATACATTTAAGCGCAAAAGTTATTCTGCTACATGTCTTTGATAAAAAAAAAAAAAAAAAACATTCAGTGTACCGTATATACTCGCAAGCAAGCCGAATTTTTGACCCCCCAAAAGTGGGCCAAAAGTTGGGGGGTCGGCTTGCTTGCGAGTCATGTGTGGGTGGGTGGGTGGGTGGATAGGTGCTGTCCCTCCCCGCTCCCCCCGCGGCCACCGCTGCTATTACCTTAGGCGGCGCCGCTGCCTCTATCCCCGTCCTCCTCCGGTAACTCATTCACAGCAGCGCGCCCCCCGCTGCTGTGATGACGCAGGAAACCATAGAGAGCGGTTCCCATAGTAACGGCATCACGCTACAGGAAGCCGCTCTCTATGGTTTCCTCGTCATCACAGCAGCGAGAGGCGCGCTGCTGTGAATGAGTTACTACCGGAGGAGGACGGGGATAGAGGAAGCGGCGCCGCCTGAGGTAATAGCAGCAGCGGCGGCCGCAGGGGGAGCGGGGAGGGACAGCACCTACCCACCCATACTGGGGCATTATGCTAGCTATATGGGGCACTATACTAGCTATAATGGGGCACTATACTAGCTATACTGGGGGCACTATACTAGCTATACTGGGGGCACTATACTAGCTATACTGGGGGCACTATACTAGCTATACTGGGGGCACTATACTAGCTATAATGGGGCACTGTACTAGCTATAATGGGGCACTATACTAGCTATAATGGGGCACTATACTAGCTATACTGGGGGCACTATACTAGCTATACTGGGGGCACTATACTAACTATACTGAGCACTATACTAGCTAAACTGGGGCACTTCACTAGCTATACTGAGCACTATACTAGCTATACTGAGCACTATACTAGCTATACTGAGCACTATACTAGCTATACTGGGGCATTTTACTAGCTATACTGAGTACTACCTACCTATACTGAGCACTATACTAGCTAAACTGGGGCACTTCACTAGCTATAATGAGCACTATACTAGCTATACTGAGCACTATACTAGCTATACTGGGGCATTTTACTTGCTATACTGAGCACTACCTACCTATACTGGGCACTATACTAGCTATACTGGGACATACTGGGGGGATCACGCGGCCAGCGTTTCCTACCCCCGGCTTACATGAGGGTCAATCATTTTTTCCTGTTTTTTGGGGTAAAAGTGGGGGGGTCGGCTTACATGCGGGTCGGCTTGCTTGCGAGTATATACGGTATATTTATTGGATTGGGTAAAAGTTATAGCGTTTACAAACTATGGTGCAAAAAGTGAATTTTCCCATTTTAAAGCATCTCTGACTTTTCTGACCACCTGTCAGTTTTCATGAGGTGCTAAAATTCCAGGATAGTATAAATACCCCCCAAATGACCCCATTTTGGAAAGAAAACATCCCAAAGTATTCACAAAGAGGCATGGTGAGTTCATAGAAGATTTTATTTTTTGTCACAAGTTAGCGGAAAATGACACTTTGTGACACAAAAAAAAACCTCCATTTCTGCTAACTTGTGACAAAAAAAAAAAGAAATCTGCCACGGACTCACCATAGCCCTCTCTGAATACCTTGAAGTGTCTACTTTCCAAAATGGGGTCATTTGTGGGGTGTATTTACTGTCCTGGCATTTTGGGGGGTGCTAAATTGTAAGCACCCCTGTAAAGCCTAAAGGTGCTCATGGGACGTTGGGCCCCTTAGCGCACCTAGGCTGCAAAAAGGGGTCACACATGTGGTATTGCCGCACTCGGGAGAAGTAGTATAATGTGTTTTGGGGTGTATTTTTACACATACCCATGCTAGGTGGGAGAAATCTCTCTGCAAATGACAATTTTTTGTTTTTTTACACACAATTGTCCATTTACAGAGATATTTCTCCCACCCAGCATGGGTATGTGCAAAAATACACCCCAAAACACATTATACTACTTCTCCTGAGTACGGCGATACCACATGTATGGCACTTTTTTGCACCCTAACTGCGCTAAGGGGCCCAAAGTCCAATGAGTATCTTTAGAATTTCACAGGTAATTTTGAGAAATTTCGTTTCAGGACTACTCCTCACGGTTTAGGGCCCCTAAAATGCCAGGACAGTATAGGAACCCCACAAATGGCCCCATTTTAGAAAGAAAACAACCCAAGGTATTCCGTTAGTAGTATGGGGAGTTCATAGAAGATTTTATTTTTTGTCACAAGTTGGCGGAAAATGACACTTTGTGAAAAAAACCAATAAAAATCAATTTCCGCTAACTTGTGACAAAAAATAAAATCTTCTATGAACTCACCGTACTACTAACGGAATACCTTGGGGTGTCTTCTTTCTAAAATGGGGTCATTTGTGTGGTTCCTATACTGTCCTGGCATTTTAGGGGCCCTAAACCGTAAGGAGTAGTCTTGAAACGAAATTTCTCAAAATGACCTGTGAAATCCTAAAGGTACTCATTGGACTTTGGGCCCCTTAGCGCAGTTAGGGTGCAAAAAAGTGCCACACGTGGCATCGCCGCACTCAAGAGAAGTAGTTTAATGTGTATTAGGGTGTATTTTTACACATACCCATGCTGGGTGGGAGAAATATCTCTGTAAATGGACAATTGTGTGTAAAAAAGAAAATCAAAAAATTGTCATTTACAGAGATATTTCTCCCACCCAGCATGGGTACATGTAAAAATACACCCCAAAACACATTATACTACTTCTACTGAGTACGGCAATACCACGTGTGGCACTTTTTTGCACCCTAACTGTGCTAAGGGGCCCAAAGTACAATGAGCACCTTCAGGCTTTACAGGGGTGCTTACAATTTAGCAACCCCCACACACACTTGCCAGGACAGTTAACAAACCCCACAAATGACCCCAGTTTGGAAATAATACACGCTAAGGTATTCCATGAGGGCCATGGTGAGTTCATAGAAAATTTTATTGTCACAAGTTAGCGGAAAATGACATTTTGTGAAAAAAAAAAAAACAAAAAAAAAAAAAACACAATTTCTGCTAACTTGTGACCAAAAATAAAGTATTCTATGAACTCACCATGCACCTAACGGAATACTTTGGGGTGTCCTCTTTCCAAAATGGCATCATTCGTGGTGTCTGTCCTGGCATTTTAGGGTCTTTGCAATCATTACATGTATGTCCAGTATTAGGAGTTTCTGCTATACTCCTTATATTGGGCATAAGGGTAATGCACTCTGGGCTGAAAGGAAAAATGAACGTCAAACAATCAATTAATGTGGATGAAAAAATATCTGCCAAAAAAATTTGAAAAAAAAAAAAGAGGGGAAGGCGTCTGCCAGGACATAGGAGCTGCCGCCCCAAAAATCCAAACCCACCAGCTCGTATGCCCTGGCAAACCAGATTTATCCATTCACACCGATCGATGTGGATGAACAAATCATTGCCAGAGTTCTTTTTTGATACAAAGTGCTTGCCAAAGCGTATGAAACCCCAACACCGCTCCTCGGCCCATATGCCTCGGCAAACGTATCTTTTTGACTGCGGAGGAGAAATCTCGTCCTGCAGCGCTGCATGCACCAATTTTGTGTAACCTGACAGACGCGCAATGTTCTGTCAGGATGCACCATCAGTGCTGCAGCTGGTTAGGGCCTGTTTCCACTACACGCAGATTCTGCATGCAGAAAACTGACTCCAATGAATGTCTATGGGCCTGTTTCCACTGAACGCAATTCTTCTGATGCAGATTTCCCATAGGCATTCATTGGAGTCAGTTTTCTGCATGCAGAATCTACGTGTAGTGGAAACAGGCCCTCAGTCATTCGCTCATTCCACCTGGAAGGTTAATGGATGGAAAAAGAGAAAAAAAAACACACAAAAAAAACAAGCAAGCAGCAAAGCAATTACTTCATTAACATTAATAAACTTTGAACTTTTTTAATCAAAACCTTAACATTGCGAACCAAAATTTAACTTTTTTGCTTACCTGTTTTTTTGTTTTTTTTAACTTACCTCCCAAGGACAAACCTCTCCTCCCCCATGGGACAATGTGCGAAGTGCAAATCGCGCAGAGTTGTGGCGAAGTACATTACGCAATTTGTCCCAAGTGAAAGGAGAGGTTTCTGGCAGCCCTGTGTATTAGGGTCTCTGGAAACCCGATGTTTGGTTTCGCACTGCATATTGACATATCCGGTGGGTCGAGCCCGCCGCACCGTATCGTCCAAAACAGACCTTCAGGCAATACCACAAGAGTAGCATTCGGTCTAGTAATAAACTGCGTCGCCATAGACTAACATGACTTCCGGGCTGATCGATATTGCCACAGAAGCCACGCAGTAACATAGGCATGCACTAGCGTTAAGTCAAGCACTTCCGGCGTAGGGGGGGACCGCAAAGTGTGACTTTCGCTAGGCATTTTGCCCTAATGCATCGCAGCAGTGTGAAATAGCACTGAGAGACCCTTGTGTGCCTACCGCTGTGTCTGGAGTTCCCTACTCTCTAATAGTGTACCTGCTCGTGGTACCTCTCAAAACACTCCCCTAGGCATAGGCCAGGCTGGTCCGGACAGGTGGGACAATAAACAGTGGTGTCACGCCTTATTCCAGCCCTGCTGCAGACACGACAACGTTTTCTTCGGATTCTGTGACCTGGGGTACTCTGAATTGGATAGGCGTAATGCCTTCCATGCAGCCGGCTAGTTGCATCTTGGGGTTGGGCCATGGCACCTCCTGGATACAGGAGTTCCATCACGATCTGTTTCTGAAATTGAAGAAACGATCCAGTTCTCCCAGCCTAACTGTAGACAACAAAGCTGTTGTAAATTGCCAATTGAATGAAGTAAAAAGACACTTTTTTATACCAGCGTCTTGTTTTTCGGGCAACTAAATAGGGCGCTAACATCTGGTCATTGAAGTCCACCCCTCCCATGTTAGTATTATACCCGTGGACGATAAGGGGTTTTTCAATGACCTCAGTTCGCCATTGAATTTCAACTGTCGTGTCTGCGTGAATGGTGGACAGGAAGTAAACCTCCCTCTTGTCCTTCCATTTCACCGCGAGCAGGTCGTCGGCACACAAGGCGGCCCTCTGCCCCCGTTCAAGTCTGGTGGTAATGAGCCGTTGGGGGAATCCCCGGCGACTAGGCCGCACGGTGCCACAGCATCGGATTTTTTCTATTTTTAAGTGCTGAAAGAGGGCCACACTTGTGTAATAATTGTCCACAAAAAGATGGTACCCCTTCTGGAACAAGGGTGACACCAAGTCCCACACAACCTTTCCACTGCTCCCCAGGTAGTCAGGGCATCCGACAGGCTCCAATTTTGAGTCTTTTCCCTCACAGACCCTAAAATAAGATGTATAGCCTGTGGCCCTTTCACAGAGCTTATACAGTTTCACCCCATACCGGGCGCGCTTGCTTGGGATGTACTGTTTGATGCGAAGGCGCCCGGTAAAACGTATGAGGGATTCGTCTACGCAGATGTCCTGGTCAGGGGTATAAGCATCTGCAAATCTGGATGACAGGTGGTCTATAAGGGGTCGAATTTTGTGGAGCCGGTCAAAAGCAGGGTTGTCACTTCGATGACAGGTTTCGTTGTTACTGAAGTGCAGGAAGCGCAGGATGTTCTCAAATCGTGTCCTGGACATGGCAGCAGAGTACAGGGAAACATGATATGCTGGGTCCGTAGACCAATAAGACCGCAACACATTCTGCTTTACTAGTCCCGTGTGAAGGAGAAGGCCCAAAAAAAATTTAATTTCGGAAACTTGGACTGGTTTCCACGGAAAAGGCTGGGCAAGGAACTTTTCCGGATTGGCGATTATATATTGTGTGGCCTTACGGTTGGTCTCTGCCACAATTAAGTCTAAGAGATGCTGGGTGAAGAACAGATAGAAAAAGTCTAGGGCCGATCCTAGATCATCTGTCTCCACCTGGACTCCAGACTGGGCGGTGAAAGGGGGAAGTACGGGTGCGGCGGAATCAGGGGATTGCCAATTTGGGTTTGCCAGCACCTCTGGTAAACTAGGGGTAGTACGGGCCCGTCTTCTTGGTGGCTGCGACTGGGATCTTACTGCACGTGCACCCGAACCCGTTTCAACTTCCATGTTGGTGCTCGCCACTTCACCAGGGTCTACGGAAGTACTGGTTCTAGGTCCAGGAGATGTTGTGCTGCTGGTGCCTGCCCCACCATGAAATCTCAGACCAGCACGAACACTACTCTGCTGCCCTTGAGGCCGATCCTGCGCCACCTGCGGTCCATCAACATGGGGTGTGGTACGCCTGGCTCTAGCCGGGACCTCAACCTTGTCATCACTATCGGTCAGTGAGCCACTGCTCAATTCAGGTTCAAACTCTGACCCGGAAGATTCGTCAAATGAGGCGTCCCAATCGTCCTCATCCGAGTGGGCCATGTACCTGAGAACCTCATCATCGGAATACCCCTTTCTTGCTATGGTGGACTGCTAAATTTAGGGGGTATTCCTCTGAGACTACCCAGAAAAAAAAAAAACACCTACCTAGCAAAAAGGAGTATTTGAGAGGTAGAAAGCTGTGGTCACTGAGTTTTGATTAAAAAAAAAAAAAAAATCTGAACTGATGTTTACAGTGCCACAGCTATTGTACAGTGTTTTTTGCAGTGATCAGAAAAAAAATTCTGTCACTGCGGTGGGGTGGGCTGAACGCAAGTGCAGGCGAACGATTAGGCCTGATCGGGCAAACACTGCGGTTTTTTTTTGTGGATCCTAGTGACCCTAATAGATCTGACTGCGATCAGTAATGATCACTTACAGATACTATATAGTACCAATGTTGATTAGCGACAGTGATGACGCTAATTAGTGACTGTGGTGCAGTGGGCTGAGCACTAACTGACACTTACAAAGGGGCCTAGCTAACTGGCCTAACTGCTAACACTAGTGATACTAAAAAAGTGACAGTTTTCACTGATCACTGTTTTTAGATCACTAGGATAGTGGGGGTGGTGGCGAGTGGGGAATCAGAGGCAATCAGAAACAATCACAGGACAGTCAAAGCCAATCAAAGGCAATCACAGGGCAATCGCAGGCCAATCACAGGGCACTCAATTCACGGGACAATCAAAGCCAATCACGGGACAATCACAGGGCAATCAAAGCCAATCACAGGGCAATCAAAGCCAATCACAGGGCAATCAAAGCCAATCACAGGGCAATCAAAGCCAATCACGGGACAATCAAAGCCAATCACAGGCCAATCAAAGCCAATCACAGGCCAATCAAAGCCAATCACAGGCCAGTCACAGGGCAATCAAACCAATCACGGCACAATCAAAGCCGATCACGGGACAATCAAAGCCGATCACAGGGCAATCACGGCAATCACGGGACAATCAAAGCCGATCATGGGACAATCAAATAGAATGTCAGCACAATCAAACTGAATGTCAGCACAATCAAATACAATTACAGCACAATCAAATACAATGCACTGGGAAGGTGATTGGGGGACGGGGGGGGGGGGGTCTAAGGGCGATCTGAGGGTGTGGGGGGTTGATTAGGTGCCCGCACGGGACAGACTGGGTCCTGATCTGGTGGGTGACAGACACAGGGGGTGACGATAGGAGATCAGTGAGGGATTACAGGGGAGAATAGATGTAAACTGGGGGATGTTATCGGGGGGGGGGGGGGGTCTGAGGGCAATCTGAGGGTCTGGGTGGGTGATCAGGTGCCCCCAAGGGACAGTTTAGGGTCTGCTCTGATGGGTGGTGGTGACAAGAGGTGATCGGCAGGTGATAGACAGGTCATCAGTGGGTAAGGCAGCTGTATACAAATGTATACAGTATACAGGGGGGTGGTCTGCGGTGGGTCTGGGGGGATCTGAGGGTAGGGGGGGTGATCAGGGGACCCTAGGGGGCAGTTAGGGACCTAGCCTAGGGGATAGCGTCGCTAGATAGTGACAGGGAGTGATTGATGGGTTTTTATGGGGGTGCTTGGGTGCTAGCAGTGGTGTGCTGGGGTGGTCAGGGGGGGTTCTGAGGGCTGGGGTGGGTGATCGGGTGGTCTGTGTGGGGCAAAGAGTGTGTGTTTCTACTTATCAGCAGGCTGCCTGTCCTCTCTGATGGTCCGGCGGCGATGTGACCATCAGAGGAGGAGGCAGCCAGTATAATACACTTTGTTACAATAACAAAGTGTATTATACTCTCTGATTGGCCGGATCGCGCAGTTTGAAACCCGCCGGCGCTGCTGATTGGCCGGCGGGTTTCCGAGCATGGTGGGCGGAGCCTATTACCGGCGGCAGATCGCGTCATTAATGACTCAATCGCCGCACAGCCACCTCTGATGCCGCCCCCGCTGATGGGCGTATTGCGGTCGTTTAGGCCCAGTCTTTGCCGCCGCCCATCAGCTGGGGGTGGTCCTCAGGTGGTTAAATGCAGATTGGAGTCCCCATCAAATTTCAGGCTACAATTATTCAACGGAACAGGATGAGTAAAGATTTGTATAGTTCTTTCTTGATGCCATTGTCCCCATTTTTCTCACATGCCACACAAGCAATGGAAACAAGCCACATTTTCTTTCTTCCTGTTTGACCATCAGCAGAGTCTTTCTAATAGGTACCCAAACAGTGGTAAAAACGTACAGTTTCTAACATCTTTTATTCACAATTTAAAAAAATAGAACATTTCTGCTTTAACCACTTGCCGACCGCACGCATATACCGTGCGTCGGCAAAGTGGCAGCTGCAGGACCAGCGACGCAGTACTGCGTCGCCGGCTGCAGCCTAATTAACGAGCGATCGCGCGGCTACAGCCGCGCGATCGCTACGTCACACTCTTCGGCCCCCATGTGACTTCAGCCCGCCGGCGAATCAGCAGCGCCGGCGGGCTGTAAAAATTCAAATTGGCCAATAGAACAGGTATAATACAGTTTGTTTACGTAACAAACTGTATTATACTGCCTGCCTCCCGCTGGTGGTCCCACTTAGCGATCGACCACCAGCGAGGAGAGCAGGCACAGTAAGCAAACACACACGCACACATTAGGAGCCCCACAGACCCCCCGATCACCCGCAGCACCCATCAGACACCCCCCTGTACCCCCCTGCAGCACGCAGATCAGACCTAACCAACCCCCATATCACCCATCAATCAATCCCTGTCACCACCTGTCACTCCTATTGATCAGATCAGACCCCTAACTACCCCTTAGGGTTATCTGATCACCCCCCCACCCCTTCAGATCTCCCCCCCGACCCCCCCCCCACCCCCTGTATACTGAACCTATCTATCTCCCCTGCATCTGTCTATCTCCCCAGTGATCAGCTGCCAATCACCTATCAGTCACCTGTCAATCATCCCTTGTCACCACCTGTCACTGCCCCCCATTAGATCAGACCCCCAACTGCCCCTTAGGGGTATCTGATCACCCCCCACCCCTTCAGATCTCCCCCCCCCCCCCCGAATACTGCATCTATCTTCCCTGTAATTGCCCACTGATCAGCTGTCAATCACCTATCCGTCACCTGTCAATCATCCCTTGTCACCACCTGCCACTGCCCCCAATCAGATCAGACCCCCAACTGCCCATTAGGGGCTTCTGATCACCCACCCACCCTTTCAGATCCCTCCGAGACACCCCCCCCCCCCCGATCACATCAGCAGTCCATTGTTTACATCTGTTTTTCCCTGTAAACACCCACTTATCACCCGTCAATAACCCATCTATCACCACCTGTCACTCCTATCCATCAGATTAGACCCCCAACTACCCCTTAGGGGTATCTGATCACCCCCCACCCCTTCCGATCCTCCCCACACCGTCCTAGTTCATTGATTGCGTATATTCTCCCCCCTGCCATTGTGTATCTGATCTCCTGTCTGTAAGGCTTGATTGTGCTTTGTTTGGCTACAATTGTCTCAATTGCACTGTGATTGGCATCGATTGTCGTGTTATTGGCTTCGATTGTCACGTAATTGGGCTTCGATTGTCGCGTGATTGGCTTCAATTGCCCGTAATTGGTTTTGATTGTGCCAATTGCCCACTGATTGGCTGTTTTGCCCTGTGATTAGCATCGATTGTCGTGTGATTGGCTTCAATTGTCACGTAATTGGTTTTTGATTGTCACTTTATTGGATTCAATTGGTCCGTGATTGGCTTTGATTGCGCCGATTGCTGTAATTGTGTTGTAATTGTCTCGTGATTGTTTTTGATTATTTGTGATTGCTCTCTGATCCCCAACCCCCCCCCCCCCCCCTCCCCCCTCACCATCACCATCACTATCACTATCCTAGTGATCTAAAAACTTTTTTAGTATCACTAGTGGTAACAAACAGTTAGGCCAGTTAGCTAAGCAAAAGGGTTGTTAGTGTCAGTTAGTGCTCAGCCCACTGCACCACAGTCACTAATTAGCGTCATCACTGTCGCTAATCAGCATTGGTACTATATAGTATCTGTAAGTGATTATTAGTGATCACAGTCAGATCTATATTAGGGTCACTAGGATCCACAAAAAAACGCAGTGTTTGCCCGATCAGACCTGATCGTTCCCCTGCACTGCGTTCAGCCTGCCCCACCGCAGTGACAGAAATTTTTTTTTTCTGATCACTGCAAAAAACACTGTGGCACTGTAAACATCAGTTTTGATTTTTTTTTTAATCTAAACTCAGTGACCACAGCTTTCTACCTCTCAAGTACTCCCTTTCGCTAGGTAGGTGCTCTTTTCCTGGGTAGTCTCAGAGAAATACCTCCTAAATTTAGCAGGCCACCATGGCAAAAAAGGTTTTCCAATGAAGACATCTACAGGTACATGGACCAGTCGGATGAGGATGATTGGGTCGACTTATTCGACGAATCTTCGGGTTCAGAGTACGATCCTGTAGACAGCAGTGGCTCTCTGACCGATAGTTCCGATGACGAGGTTGAGGTCCCGGCTAGAGCCAGGCGTACCACACCCCATGTCACTGGACTGCAGGTGGCGGAAGATCAGTCTCAAGGGCAGCAGAGTGGCGCTGATCTGATTTTTCTTGGTGAGGCATGCACCAGCAGCGCAGCATCTCCTGGGCCAATCAACACCAGTACTTCCGCAGAAGACCCTGATGAAGTGGCGGACACCATCCTGGAAGTAGAAACTGGTTCGGTGGTACGTGAATTAAGATCCGATCCGCAGCCACCAAGTAGACGGGCCCGTACTCCCATTGGTTTTCCAGAGGTGCTGGCAAACCCTGATTGGCATTCTCCTGATCCCGCCGCACCCATACTGCCCCCTTTCACCGCCCAGTCTGGAGTCCAGGTGGAGACAGTTGAACTAGGATCGGCCCTAGACTTTTTTGAACTGTTCCTCACCCAGGATCTCCTTGACTTAATTGTGGCTGAGACCAACCTATATGCCACACAATTTATAACCGCCCATCCGAAAAGCTGCCACGCCCAGCCTTTTCGGTGGAAACCACTCCAAGTTTCCGAACTTAAAATTTTTTTGGGCCTTCTCCTCAACATGGGTATTACTAAAAAAAATGTATTGCGCTCTTATTGGTCTACACGCCAAATACATAACATGCCCGTGTTCTCTGCTGCCATGTCCAGGACGCGATTTGAGATCATCCTGCGCTTCCTGCATTTCAATGACAACGACACCTGTCATGAAAGAGACCACCCAGCTTATGACCGGCTCCACAAAATTCGGCCCCTCATAGACCACCTGTCATCCACATTTGCAGATGCTTATACCCCTGAACAGAACATCTGTGTAGATGAGTCCCTCGTACATTTTACCGGGCGCCTTGGCATCAAACAGTACATCCCAAGCAAGCGCGCCCGGTATGGGGTGAAACTGTATAAGCTCTGTGATAGGGCCACAGGCTATACATCTCGTTTTAGGGTCTATGAGGGAAAAGACTCAAAATTGGAGCCGGTCGGATGTCCTGACTACCTGGGGAGCAGTGGAAAGATTGTGTGGGACTTGGTGTCACCCTTGTTCCAGAAGGGGTACCATCTTTATGTGGTCAACTTTTACACAAGTGTGGCCCTCTTTCAGCACTTAAAGTTAGAAGGAATCCGATGCTGTGGCACCGTGCGGCCTAGTCGCCGGGGCTTCCCCCAACGGCTCGTTAACACCAGACTTCAACGGGGGAGAGGGCCGCCTTGTGTACCGATGGCTTGCTCTCGGTGAAATGGAAGGACAAGAGGGACGTTTACCTTCTGTCTACCATTCACACAGACACGACAGTACAAATTACACGGGCAACAGAGGTCATTGAAAAGCCCCTCGCCGTCCACAGCTATAATGCCAACATGGGAGGGGTGGACTTCAATGACCAGATGTTAGGGCCCTATTTAATTTCCCGGAAAACCAGACGCTGGTATAGGAAAGTGTCTGTGTATTTAATTCAATTGGCGATGTACAACAGCTTTGTTCTCTACAGTAAGGCTGGGAGAACTGGATCTTTCCTTCAATTCCAGGAAGACATTGTTTCGGCACTCCTCTATCCAGAAGGTGCCAGAGCCCAACCCCCAAATGCAACTAGCCGGCTGCATGGAAGGCATTACGCCTACCCGATTCCCAGTACCCCAACTCAACGCAACCCCAGAAAAAGATGTCGTGTCTGCAGCAAGGCTGGAATAAGGCGTGACACCCCCGTTTACTGTCCCCGCTGTCCTGACCAGCCTGGCCTATGCCCAGGGGAGTGTTATGAGAGGTACCACGAGAAGGCACACTTTTAGAACCTAGGGAACTACAGACACAGCAGTAGGCACACAAGGGTCTCTCAGTGCTATTTCACACTGGCGCGATGCGTTAGGGCAAATTGCCTAGCAAAAGTCACACTTTGCGGTCCCCCCCTACGCCGGAAGTGCTTGACTTAACGCTAGTGCATGCCTACGTTACTGCGTGGCTTCTGCGGCAATTTGGGTCGGCCCGGAAGTCATGTTAGTCTACGGCGACGCAGTTAATTACTAGGCCGAATGCTACTCTTGTGGTATTCCCTGAAGATCTATTTTGGGCGAGACGGTGCGGCGGGCTCGACCGACCGGATAGGCCAGTATGCAGTGTGAACCCAAACATCAGGTTTTGAGAGATCCAAATACACTGGCCTGCCAGAAACCTCTCCTTTCACTTGGGACAGAATGCATAATGTACTTCGCCACATATCTGTGCGATTTGCACTTTGCACATTGACCCATGGGGGAGGAGAAGTTTATCCTCAGCTCGCAGGTAAAAAAAACAAAAAAACAGGTAAGCAAAAAAGTTAATATTTGGTTACCAATGTTATTGTTCGGTTTGAACATATTTAATAAAGTTTAAAAAGTTAATGTTATTGAAGTGCTTTGCTGCTTGCTTGCTTTTTTTTTTTTTTTTTTTTTTTTTTTTCTTCTTCTTCTCTCTCTTTTTCCAACCGACCAATCAGCTGCAGCACTGATGATGCATCCTGACAGAAGCATTGCGCTTCTGTCAGGTTACACAAAATCGGTGCATGCAGCGCTGTAGGACGAGATTTCTCCTCCACAGTAAAAAAGATACGTTTGCCGAGGCATATGGGCCAAGGTGTGGTGTTGGGGATTCATATGCTTTGGCAAGCACTTTGTATCAAAAAAGAACTCAAGCAATGATTTCTCCATTCACATCGATCAATGTGGATGAATAAATCAGGATTGCCTGGGCATACGAGCTGGTGGGTTTGGATTTTTGGGGTGGCAGCTCCTATGTCCAGGCGGACGCCTTCCCCTCCTTTTTGTTTTGTTTTTTTCGTTTTTCTTCTCTCTTTTTTCTATCCAGACCGACCGACCGACTGACCGACCAATCAGCTGCAGCACTGATGGTGCATCCTGACAGAAGCATTGCGCTTCTGTCAGGTTACACAAAATCAGTGCATGCAGCGCTGTAGGACGAGATTTCTCCTCCACAGTAAAAAAAGATACGTTTGCCGAGGCATATGGGCCAAGGTGTGGTGTTGGGGTTCATATGCTTTGGCAAGCACTTTGTATCAAAAAAGAACTCAAGCAATGATTTCTCCATTCACATCGATCAATGTGGATGAATAAATCAGGATTGCCTGGGCATACGAGCTGGTGGGTTTGGATTTTTGGGGTGGCAGCTCCTATGTCCCTCTTTCTTTTCTTTTTGTTTCACATTTTTTGGCAGATATTTGTTCATCCACATTGATCGATGCGAATGAAGGGATGTTTGCCATTCATTTTTCCTTTCAGCCCAGAATGCACTACCTGTATGCCCAATATAAGGAGTATAGCAGAAATACTGGCCATACATGTAATGATTGCAGAGGCCCTAAAATGCCAGGACAGACCCCACAAATGACCCCATTTTGGAAAGAGGACACCCCAAAGTATTCCGTGAGGTGCATGGTGAGTTCATAGAAGATTTTGTTTTTTGTCACAAGTTAGCATAAATTGTTGTTTTTTGTTTTTTTTCACAAAGTATCCTTTTCTGCTAACTTGTGACAAAAAATAATTTTTTTTATAAACTCACCATGCCCCTCATGGAATACTTTGTGGTGTCTTATGTTTAAAATGGGGTCATTTGTGGGGTTTGTTAACTGTCCTGTCATGTGGGGGGGGGGGGCTAAATTGTGAGCACCCCTGTAAAGCCCAAAGGTAGTCATTGCACGTTGGGCCCCTTAGCGCAGTTAGGCTGCAAAAAAGTGCCACACATGCTATCGCCGTACCCGGGAGAAGTAGACCAATGTGTTTTAGGGTGTATTTTTACACATACCCATGATGGGTAGAAGAAATCACTCTGTAAATGACAATTTTTTGATTTTTTTTTTACACACATTTGTCCATTTACAGAGCTATTTCTCCCACCCAATATGGGTATGTGTAAAAATACACCCCAAAACACATTGTACTACTTCTCCCGAGTACGGCGATACCACATATGTGGCACTTTTTTGCACCCTAACTGCGCTAAGGGGCCCAGAGTCCAATGAGTACCGTTAGCATTTCACAGGTCATTTTGAGAAATTTGGTTTCAAGACTACTCCTCACGGTTTAGGGCCCCTAAAATGCCAGAGCAGTATAGGAACCCCACAAATGACCCCATTTTAGAAAGAAGACACCCCAAGGTACTCAATTAGGAGTATGGTGAGTTCATAGAAGATTTTACTTTTTGTCACAAGTTAGCTGAAAATGATTTTTATTGTTTTTTTTTTTTACCAAGTGTCATTTTCCGCTAACTTGTGACAAAAAAAAAATCTTCTATGAACTCACCATACTCCTAACGGAATACCTTGGGATGTCCTCTTTGTAAAATGGGGTCATTTGTGGGGTTCCTATACTGCTCTGGCATTTTAGGGGCCCTAAACCGTGAGGAGTAGTCTTGAAACCAAATTTCTCAAAATGACCTGTGAAATGGTAACGGTACTCATTGGACTCTGGGCCCCTTAGCGCAGTTAGGGTGCAAAAAAGTGCCACATATGTGGTATCGCCGTACTCGGGAGAAGTAGTACAATGTGTTTTGGGGTGTATTTTTACACATACCCATATTGGGTGGGAGAAATATCTCTGTAAATGGACAATTGTGTGTAAAGAAATCAAAAAATTGTCATTTACAGAGATATTTCTCCCACCCAATATGGGTATGTGTAAAAATACACCCCAAAACACATTGTACTACTTCTCCCGAGTACAGCGATACCACATGTGTGGCCCTTTTTTGCAGTCTAACTGCGCTAAGGGGCCCAGAGTCCAATGAGTACCTTTAGCATTTCACAGGTCATTTTGAAACATTTGGTTTCAAGACTACTCCTCACGGTTTAGGGCCCCTAAAATGCCAGAGCAGTACAGGAACCCCACAAATGACCCCATTTTAGAAAGAAGACACCCCAAGGTACTCAATTAGGAGTATGGTGAGTTCATAGAAGATTTAGCTTTTTGTCACAAGTTAGCGGAAAATGATTTTTATTGGGTTTTTTTTACCAAGTGTCATTTTCCACTAACTTGTGACAAAAAAAAAAAATCTTCTATGAACTCACCATACTCCTAACGGAATACCTTAGGATGTCCTCTTTGTAAAATGGAGTCATTTGTGGGGTTCCTATACTGTCCTGGCATTTTAGGGGCCCTAAACCGTGAGGAGTAGTCTTGAAACCAAATTTCTCAAAATGACCTGTGAAATGCTAACGGTACTCATTGGACTCTGGGCCCCTTAGCGCAGTTAGGGTGCAAAAAAGTGCCACACATGTGGTACCGCCGTACTCAGGAGAAGTAGTATTATGTGTTTTGGGGTGTATTTTTACACATACCCATATTGGGTGGGAGAAATATCTCTGTAAATTGACAATTGTGTGTAAAGAAATCAAAAAATTGTCATTTACAGAGATATTTCTCCCACCCAATATGGGTATGTGTAAAAATACACCCCAAAACACATACTACTACTTCTCCTGAGTACGGCGGTACCACATGTGTGGCACTTTTTTGCACCCTAACTGCGCTAAGGGGCCCAGAGTCCAATGAGTACCTTTAGCATTTCACAGGTCATTTTGAAACATTTGGTTTCAAGACTACTCCTCACGGTTTAGGGCCCCTAAAATGCCAGAGCAGTATAGGAACCCCACAAATGACCCCATTTTACAAAGAGGACATCCCAAGGTATTCCGTTAGGAGTATGGTGAGTTCATAGAAGATTTTATTTTTTGTCACAAGTTAGCGGAAAATGACACTTGGTAAAAAAAACCAATAACAATCATTTTCCGCTAACTTGTGACAAAAAGTAAAATCTTCTATGAACTCACCATACTCCTAATTGAGTACCTTGGGGTGTCTTCTTTGTAAAATGGGGTCATTTGTGGGGTTCCTATACTGCCCTGGCATTTTAGGGGCCCTAAACCGTGAGGAGTAGTCTTGAAACCAAATTTCTCAAAATGACCTGTGAAATCCTAAAGGTACTCATTGGACTTTGGGCCCCTTAGCGCAGTTAGGGTGCAAAAAAGTGCCACACATGTGGTATCGCCGTACTCAGGAGAAGTAGTACAATGTGTTTTGGGGTGTATTTTTATACATACCCATGCTGAGTGGGAGAAATAACTCTGTAAATGGACAATTGTGTGTAAAAAAAATCAAATAATTGTCATTTGCAGAGATATTTCTCCCACCCAGCATGGGTATGTGTAAAAATACACCCCAAAACACATTGTACTACTTCTCCCGAGTATGGCGATACCATATGTGTGACACTTTTTTGCAGCCAAACTGCGCTAAGGGGCCCACAGTGCAATGACTACTTTTAGGCTTTACAGGGGTGCTTACAATTCCGCACCCCCCAAAATGCCAGGACAGTAAACACACCCCATAAATGACCCCATTTTGAAAAATAGACACTTCAAGGTATTCATTGAGGGGCATGTTGAGTCCATGGCAGATTTCATTTTTTTTTGTTACAAGTTAGCAGAAATGGAAACCTTTTTTTTTTTTTTTTTTTTTTTTTGTGACAAACTGTCATTTTCCGCTAACTTGTGACAAAAAATAAAATCTTCTATGAACTCAGTATGCCTCTCAGTGAATACTTTGGGATGTCTTCTTTCAAAAATGGGGCTATTTGTGGGGTATTTATACTATCCTGGAATTTTAGCACCTCATGAAACATGACAGGTAGTCAGGAAAGTCAGAGATGCTTAAAAATGGGAAAATTCACTTTTTGCACCATAGTTTGTAAACGCTATAACTTTTACCCAAACCAATAAATATACACTCAATGGGTTTTTTTTCATCAAAAACATGTTTGTCCACATTTTTCGCGCTGCATGTATACAGAAATTTTACTTTATTTGAAAAATGTCAGCACAGAAAGTTAAAAAAATCATTTTTTTGCCAAAATTCATGTCTTTTTTGATGAATATAATAAAAAGTAAAACTCGCAGCAGCAATCAAATAGCATCAAAAGAAAGCTGTATTAGTGAGAAGAAAAGGAGCCAAAATTCATTTAGGTGGTAGGTTGTATGACCGAGCAATAAACCGTTAAAGCTGCAGTGGTCTGAATGGAAAAAACAGCGCTGATCCTTAAGGGGGGGTAAAGGCTGAGTCCTCAAGTGGTTAACTGATCTGAAAGCTAATGTCTAGTTGTAATTTACAACTGTGCTAATCAATATGTGAACCAAACAACAAGTCTCTGTTGAATTCACTGCTAAATATAATTACCAAATAAATTAGCAGCCTCCACTTTGTATGTAGGAATCAGGATGCTCTATTTGCAGAGAAACCGCATTTTCTGCATTTGTCAACCGCAGCAGCTGGAGTGCCATTGGTCCTGCGTCTCTTGTGTATTTGAATTCTGTCATTTTGGTAAAATCATCCATATTCCTCAATGCTGACGTCTCTTATGAATGACAATACAAGCACTGCATTCTCTCCACTAAATACAAATTAAAGCCTTTCACAGAGCAATTTGAACATCTGCTGTACACTGATATGATTGTGCACATTTGACCATCAGCTGAAAAGCAGCTGACTATAACACAGCTTCATGCAGTCTGTTTCATATCTCATGGCTAATGTTATATTATTACAACCTTTAACAGTCCTTTTTTGAGATATATCAAACCAGCTGATTTTTTTTCCTGTTTACTAGGCTAAATTCAACACATGTACTATGTGAGAAATGTATGAAATGAATCGCTCAGCACACAAAGCCAGCGTAGTGTGACAGTTAGCGTTGCAGAGGTGCTTTCTTCATAAATCTCCTGCCTCAATTCTCTGCACAAGGATAAGCAACGCTCATGACCACATCATTTTGTACCTATTTCTGCTATATTGCTTTTGGATAACAGCTGCTGTGGATTCCAGAAAAATAAACACAAGCGAGCAAATAAAAAACTAGCATCCTGATTTTACTCTGTTACCGACTGAATTTCTTGAATAAGCCGTATTTATTAAACAAATACAGATAAATATGTTTTTACTTTGTCTTCAGTTCAAATGCTTCAGGAGTTTCAAGGAGATTAAATTAAAAAAATAAACATCCATGAACTTAAAGGGTACCTTGAATGACATGAGGAGTTTTTTTTTCATTGTAAGGGTTAAGAATTCAAGTTTGTAAATTACTTCCTCTGCATTTGGACTTGAGTTGGACTGTAGCAAAGCTCTCGGTAATAATTACAGGACATATAACATATGGCCCAAGTACGCCTCTGAGTGCAGGGAGTAAATAGAAACCGTGAATAGTTCAAAGTGGGAGCTGTAAAACATTGAAAGACTGTATCAAACAGCCGAGACAATAAAAACATTAGCATTACGTCATTATCTTTTAAATAAAATTGTCTTTGGGATCCGGGAGATTTCTATTTAGAATTAGGACTATAGATTATAGTTGTTTATCCCATACTTTTTTCAGTTCAGATATGCTTTAATCAGTTCCCCTCCCCTGCAACGAGTAACTACGTCCCTGAAAATATCACTTGGGGACCCAGGGGGCATAGATCCTTGTCCCGGTCTGTGTGCACCCATCATGTGCATGCAATCCCCACTCCCCGCGGTAGTGCACAGATTAGTAAATAGGAACATATGTTCTTAAACCCAATCCAAGTGTTCAAATTAAAGCGGACCCAAAACAAAAATGTTTTTAATTCAAAATATTTAGCTGCACCACTCTGACACATACAAAGATAAATAAACACTCCTTCAAGCCTATGAGCATTTCAGTGACTGCCTTTCACCCTTCTCTTTTCATAACTAGGGTTATACAGGTGGCAGCCATTAGCAATTCCTCCTTTGCTGGACGCCATCTACTCCACCAGTTTGCCGGATCCTGTCCCGGCAATCTGAAAGGAAGGGAGGGTTTTCTCCAATAAATGTCAAATATTTTATATTTGTCATCATGCAGCTGAAAAAAGGCTGCTATTTATTATCATAATTTAGAAAATAGATTTTATTTCTGAAATCTTTTTTAATTTGGGTCCACGTTTGGGTCCACGTTAAAGGAGCAACAGTAATCATTACATTGTAAAAATGACAGTCCCTATAATTTCCTGTTGGCTGGAATGCAAGTTGATCTAGTGACCAAAAAGAATATTACAGTTAAAATTAAATATATAGATTTCTTATCCCTATAACAAGCCCATTCATTCATTATGCTCCCTCCCTGCCCCCATATAACACAATTGTAAGAAAAGAAAAAAATTACGACATTTAGATGATAATACATAAATTGTTATGTTAGGGACTTAGCTTTTAACCTCCTTGCCGGTTATCCCGAGCTCAGCTCGGAGTAACCTGCGCAGGAGGATATCTCAGGCCCCGCTGGGCCGATTTGCATAATTTTTTTTTGTTACAAGCAGCTAGCACTTTGCTAGCTGCTTGTAACTTCCGATCGCCGCCGCTCGCCGACGATCCGCCGCAATCCGCCGCGCCAAGTCGCTCCCCCCCCCGCCCCAGAGCCCTGCGCTGCTTGGCCAATCAGTGCCAGGCAGCGTTGAGGGGCGGATCGGGATTCCCTATGACGTCCCGACGTCCATGACGTCGGTGACGTCATCCCGCCCCGTCGCCATGGCGACCGGGGAAGCCCTGCAGGAAATCCCGTTCTCAACGGGATTCACTGCATACTCTGATCGCCGAAGGCGATCGGAGTGGGTGGGGGGATGCCGCCGCTTAGCGGCTATCATGTAGCGAGCCCTTGGCTCGCTACATGATTTAAAAAAAAAAAAAAAAAAAATGTGCGTCGCTGCCTCCTTGCCGGATTTTTTAGACCGGCAAGGAGGTTAAAGCATACCCGAAGTGACATATGACATGATGACATAGACATGTGTATGCACAGTGCTTAGCACACAAATAACTATTCTGTGTTCCTTTTTTTCTTTCTCTGCCTGAAAGAGTCAAATATCAGGTATGTAAGTGGCTGACTCAGCTCTGACTCAGACAGGAAGTGACTACAGTGTGACCCTCACTGATAAGAAATTCCAACTATCAAACACTTACCTAGCAGAAAATAACTTCTGAGAGCAAGACTGAGATAAAAAGGGGAATTTCTTATCAGTGAGGTTCACACTGTAGTCACTTGTCACATGTCACTTCGAGTATCCTTTAAAATATGTATGCCATAAGGGTGTAATACTCTTATTTTTGCAAGTAAGGTCTTACATTATTGTACCCAAAATAATGGAAAAAATACTTTATTTCCAAATAGAATATTGTCGCCATACATTGTACTAGAGACATAATTTAAATGGTGTAATAACTGGGACAAATTGGCAAATAAAAAGTGTTGGTTTTAAGTAGCAGGTTTTATTTTAAAACTATATTCGTTGAAAACTGAAAAATTATTTTTTCTTCTTATTCACTTCAAAATGCATATAAAATAAATTAATTCTTAGCAGGCAGGGGAATCTGTCCATAGGACAACTATTAGTCGTGCACTGCACAAAGTTGGCCTTTATGGAAGAGTGGCAAGAAGAAAGCCATCGTTAACAGAAAAGCATAAGAAGTCCCGTTTGCAGTTTGCCACAAGCCATGTGGGGGACACAGCAAACATGTGGAACAAGGAGCTCTGGTCAGATGAGACCAAAATGGAACTTTTTGGCCAAAATGCAAAACGCTATGTGTGGTGGAAAACTAACACTGCACATCATCACATCATGCTCTGGGGGTGCTACTCTTCAGCAGGGACAGGGAAAGCTGGTTAGAGTTGATGGGAAGATGGATGGAGCCAAATACAGGGCAATCTTGGAAGAAAACCTCTTGGAGTCTGCAAAAGACTTGACTGGGGCGGAGGTTCACCTTCCTGCAGGACAACGACCCTAAACATAAAGCCAGGGCAACAATGGAATGGTTTAAAACAAAACATATCCATGTTAGAATGGCCCAGCCAAAGTCCAGATCTAAATCCAAGCGAGAATCTGTGGCAAGATCTGAAAACTGCTGTTCACAAATGCTGTCCATCTAATCTGACTGAGCTGGAGCTGTTTTGCAAAGAAGAATGGGCAAGGATTTCAGTCTCTAGATGTGCAAAGCTGGTAGAGACATACCCTAAAAGACTGGCAGTTGTAATTGCAGCAAAAGGTGGTTCTACAAAGTATTGACTCAGGAAGCTGAATAATTACGCACACCCCACTTTGCAGTTATTTATTTTTTTTAAATGTTGATTCATGATTCATGTTTGTGGCAGTAATATGACAAAATGTGGAAAACTTCACGGGGCCGAATACTTTTGCAAACCACTGTATCTTTGCTTGTGTATGGGCTTATTTTTCCAAATAATGGGAAGTTCTACTTAAACTGTTTTGCATAGTGTGTAAAATGTATAAATGTATAATATGTACAGTATATCCTGTGCTGTTCCTGCTGTCTTCCTCAGTCCCCGTGACTGGGATCTTCATAACGTCAACGCCCAATCTGTAGATTTAACCTAGTTCCTAACCATAGCCCCTTTTCTCAGAACAAAAATATTTTATTTATTTCTAGAACCGTAACAAAACATTTGTAAAGTGCCTTTCTTCTGTTGGACGCAAAGCACAAACTTTATCTTTTTTTTTTTACCCACTTCTTAGAAGTTGGAACCTGAAATAAAAATTCAGGAAAGTCTGGCTCCTTTTCTGTAATATTTAAAACTAAAATAACATTTTTGATGATGTAAAAAAAAACAACCTAAGAATTTTTGGTATTGATAACTTTTATTACCTTAAAAAATGCCACTTACATGGCTGCCATGTTTTGTTTTGGGTTCAGTGAAGATTCCTGGACGCACTCCCCTCCATTAAAGTGAGGTATAAATGACTATCCGTCCACCAGAGCACTAGGCAGGACACTGATATATCAAACCATAAAGATCAGAGCACTATTCATAAATGCAAATCTCCTTGCTGTGCAGGAGTGCACATTTATCAACTTGAGGACGGGCAGGGCACCTGAAACAGCTCAATGCCAGTGTCTGTCGCCATGATCTAATGTATTCAACTTTGGACTAGGCACCCTAACTCTTACAGCTTTATGGATAATGTTACTAGCAGACTTAAGGTGGGAGTCTCTAACTCCTATCTATTGCCAGTGGCTGGTACCTGTTGATCAAATTGTACACCTTATTGATATCTATTGCAATAAAAGCAAGGAGATTTGCATTTTTTAATCGAGTGTGCTGATCTGCAGCTCTGGCGCTTTGAGTCCGCCAGGAGAAAAGTGTGACATATATGTTATTTGTCTTGTCTAATTTTTCTCTTGGATTGAGCATAAATGGTAGATGTTGGTGGTATAATGGATTTGTTAGTTACCTACCATACACTGAGACCTGGGTTCAATTCTCAGCCACGGTATGTAAGCTGGCTTTTGAAATACTGGAATTCCCTGGCAGATGAGACCCTACTCCCTCCGGTAGGAGGGAATAGGTAGAATGGTTGGAGGGAGGTGGGAGGAGGAAGGCGGGTAAGGGAGGAGGAGGCTAATTAAACTCTCCCTAGCAGAGTGTGTGTAGCAGCTGTCCCTTTACTAATTAGTATAGGCAGACGAGTGAGTCAAATGGCTCAAGGACCTTGCCTTTTATAAGGGGGGGGGGGACTCCAGCAGTGAGTGCATTCTGATTGGCAACAATGTGCCTGCTGACTGTGATGTAGAGGGTCAAAGTTCTGCTCAATAGAGCATTATGGGGCGAATCGAACTTCCGGGAAAGTTCGCCTTTCGCAGGCGAACGCGAACCACTGAAGTTTGCCGGGAACCGTTCGCCAGCGAACTGTTCGGGACATCTCTAGTCCTGAGATCAATATGAGTCACGGGCCACAAAGCACACTTCTGTTGCAGTCTGGTAGTGAAAAAATGGGATGGGGTGGTTCTGAACTAAAGTTTTTATTTGGAAACATATTGCTTTAAAACAGGTGCATTCATTAGACTCTACTTGAAAAGCATTTTGGGCCTTTTTCTGTGAAAATGTTGATAACATTTGTGTACTGTATGTCTAACGTAAATACTTTTTCCTCCCTCTTCCAGCTCCTAATTGGTTATGAGTCTGGCACAGTAGTGTTATGGGACCTCAAGTCAAAGAAGGCGGACTACAGATACTCATATGATGAAGTATGTAACACAAATAATTTATCTTTTGTAATATTGCCACTGAAAGGAAAAAGGGCATCTGTCACTTGGTTTCCAAAATACTGTAATCGATTTTATATGCAGGTCCTCTTCATTAATAATTTTAGCCTTTAGCCAAGCAAATCTAAAAATCACAGTTAAACCACTTCACAACTGAGGGGTTTTACCCCTTCAGTATCCGAGCAATTTTCTCCTTTCAGCGCTCCTTACATTCATTCGCCTATAACTTTATCATTACTTATCACAATAAAATGAACTATATCTTGTTTTTTTCGCCACCAATTAGGCTTTCTTTAGGTGGGACACTATGCCAATAATTATTTTATTCTAAATGTGTTTTAATGGGAAAATAGGAAAACATTTGGAAAAAAAACCATTATTTTTCAGTTTTCCGCCATTATAGTTTTTAAATAATGCATGCTACTATAATTAAAATCCATGTAACTTATATGCCCATTTGTCCTAGTTATTACACCGTTTAAATTATGGCCCTACCACAATGTTTGGCGCCAATATTTTATTTGCAAATAAAGGGGCATTTTTTTCAGTTTTGCATCTATCCCTAATTACAAGCCCATAATTTATAAACTAACAGTGTTATACCCTCTTGATATAAATATTTAAAGATTTCAGTCCCTAAGGTAACTATTTAAGTTTTTTTTTTATTGTAATTTGTTTTTTATTTATTTTAATATTGGTAACAATTGGGGAGTGTGGGAGTTAATGAGTTAAAATTAATAGTGAAAACAATGTATGTGTATGTGAAAAATGTTTTTGGGTGTAGTATCACTTTTTGGCCACAAGATGGCCCCATTTTTTTTTTCAGGCGTCCTACAAGCGTCGGAAGGACGCTTGCAGAAGGGGAGGCTGGGAAACTGAGTTTTTTCACAATGGTCGCGCTGCTTCTCATAGAAGCATGTCGCTCATTGCGGGGGCAGAGATCAACGAACGGGAATGGATTTTCCCGTTCATTGATCTCCGAGCGGGCGGCGGCGTGCACGATCGCGGGAGTGCGAGCGGGAGCGCGGACAGCGACGGGGGGTGCGTATATCTACGCTCCGGGCGGGGAACTGAAGTCCAAAGGAGCGTAGATATACTTTACCCGGGCGGCGAAGTGGTTAATGAAGTTTTATGCTACAGTCTTATTCAAATTTCACTATATGCATTCAGTTGCTGTAGGTACATATATACACTTGGCCATTCTAAAGATGTTGCCAACTGTGATAAATATCAGAATATAAATCAGGGTGAGGAAAGATTTTACAATGGGCAAACACTGAAAATTGTTTATAAAGTAATATTGAAAAAAATATTATTTTTATTATTATTTATTATTATATATTTAATAACAATATTTACATGTTTTTCAGTACAGTTTTTTTAATGCTTAAAGCAACATAAACTACTCTACCACCACCAGATTAGAGTATCTTTGCCCCTGTGTTTACACAATTATAAACAAATAATAAACACTTGGTATTGTTTCTATTTTTAGCACACACTAACTCTGTAGCTCCATCTTGTGGCCAAAAAGTAAAACCACATCCAAATACCCTATTATACACCTTCCCATAGAAAAATTAAATACATATTCATTTAAAAAAAAACCCTTGGAGGTCAAGTGGTTAAACACTCAGTATGAAACTCTTGTACCTGTTGCTAGAAAGAAGAGTAATAATTGAACATAGTTAATGCAGTGATGAAAAGAAAATGTAGGCTTATTAACCAGCTGGGCGGTATGGACGAGCTCAGCTCGTCCATCACCGCCGGAGGCTGCCGCTCAGGCCCTGCTGGGCCGATTTTCATGAAATAAAGAGCAGCACACGCAGCCGGCACTTTGCCAGCCGCGTGTGCTGCCCGATCGCCGCCGCTCTGCGGCGATCCGCCGCGAGCAGCGGCGAAAGAGGGTCCCCCCAGCCGCCTGAGCCCAGCGTAGCCGGAACAAAAAGTTCCGGCCAGCACTAAGGGCTGGATCGGAGGCGGCAGACGTCAGGACGTCGGCTGACGTCCATGACGTCACTCCGCTCGTCGCTATGGCGACGATGTAAGCAAAACAAGGAAGGCCGCTCATTGCGGCCTTCCTTGTTTATTCTGGCCGCCGGAGGCGATCGGAAGAACGCTTCCGGAGCGCCCTCTAGTGGGCTTTCATGCAGCCAACTTTCAGTTGGCTGCATGAAATAGTTTTTTTTTAATTTAAAAAAAACCCTCCCGCAGCCACCCTGGCGATTTAATCAGAACGCCAGGGTGGTTAAAATGGCAATGTTATCTTATGTTGGGTCAAAGTAGTCATGGAACTGAGAATAAAAAATAAATAAAAAATCAGTGTGTGTGCAAGTATAGATGCATGTGTGTATGATACTTTACATTTTATTTTTACTCATTATTCATGAAAATATGGAACACAGAATAGTACTGTGGTTTATGTTGCCCAACTTTTCTTTGCTGTGACAAAGCAATATTGTTTGGTAAGCCAGCAATATTGCTTGACTGCACCAAAAGTTCAACCTGTTTGTGCGATTTTGGTGATTTTTCAGTATGATGAAAGTGTAAAAGTTATTATGTATGTATATGTATGTATATATAATTTATATATAATTTATATATATTATAAAGTCTGAAGTGTGAGTATCCTAATAATATTAGAAGAGGACAATTACAATTACATAACTGCCTCTCTCCTCGCTCTCTCTCAAAATAACTTTATAGACATGACCGAGATATGTACAGGTGTTGCAAAAGCAATCGAGGGTTGAAGAAATATGAAAGGGGTTGATTCGTTAAATGGGGGGGGGGGGGGAGGGTAGGGGAGAGATAGAGGTATAACAGGTAAGCAGTTAGTGGACATTTTTAAAACTGGAAAATGTAGAATGTTTCGTTCTCTAAGGAGATGAAGTCTGGGATTAGGTTCAGCTACTTCTTCATGTGGGTGTCCCCAGTAGCAATATATTTTGTATACAATATGGTGTTCCCAATCTGGAGTGGGATGACACAGGCAGATATACAAACTTAGGGAGGACAGACTGTGCGATTACTGTGGCCAGAGGATTCTGCAGGATTAGGCTTAGGGTGGCCACTAATGATCCAATTTTTTTCATCCAATTTTACCAAATCTATGTAGTATAAGGGTAAACTGAGTGAATATGTTGAATAGATAATTTAGGCAGTTATCTTATATTACATAGAAATGGTAAGATTGGATGAAAAAGATTGGATCATTAGTGGCCAGCTTTACTTACTGCCCCAAATATAATGCAACCAACCAGTGGTACCCACTGAAAGGAATTGCTGGATCTTATTCCAGATTTTGGCACCTTTGAAGAGTTGCTGCACACTTTGTCACAGCACGCCACAAATTGAGATGATCATAAATGAACATAAATACGATAATGTCCACCAACTGCTTATCCATTGTACCCCACACACACACCCCTACACCTCTCAATCCCACTGTATATATTTATCTATTTGGCAATGCTTATACGTATCCTGGTCACGCCAATAAAGATTGCTTTGAATTTTCAATCTCTCTCTTTTCCTTTTTCTCTTCCCTCTTCCACTCCTCCTCCTTCTTCTCTCTCTTTTTTCCCCCCCCCCCTCTACTCTTTCCCTCCACCTCTTTCCAGTGTCACCTGATGAGAAAGAGGTGGATAGTTGCACAAATAAAGATAGTTAACGAGTACAGAAAAAAAACCATTGAAACCAAGCATGGAGCAGTCATTAGATTGTAATATGTTTAAAGGATACCACAACTGACATGTGGCATAATGAGATAGACATGGGTATGTACAGTGCCTAGCACACAAATAACTATGCTGTGTTCCTTTTTTTCTTTCTCTGCCTGAAAGAGGTAAATATCAGGTATGTAAGTGGCTGACTCAGTCCTGACTCAGACAGGAAGTGACTACAGTGTGACCTTCACTGATAAGAAATTCCAAATATAAAACACTTTCCTAGAAGAAAATGGCTTCTGAGAGCAAGAAAGAGATAAAAAAGGGGGAAATTCTTATCAGTGAGGGTCACACTGTAGTCACTTCCTGTCTGAGTCAGGACTGAGTCAGCCACTTACATACCTGATATTTACCTCTTTCAGGCAGAGAAAGAAAAAAAGGAACACAGCATAGTTATTTGTGTGCTAGGCACTGTACATACCCATGTCTATCTCATTATGCCACATGTCAGTTGTGGTATCCTTTAGGGCTTGTTTCCACTGTTGCGACGCGATTTCGGCCGCATTCCGACGCTTGTAAAAACGCATGCGGATGCGTTTCCACATGCGTTTTTACCCGCGATTTCCCCTGCGATTTCGCATGGCAGAGTGCCATGCGAAATTAACCATGACACTGCCAGGGCTAAATAAAATTGAAAAAGGTGCGAAATCGCGGGTAAAAACGCATGTAACAAACGCATGCGTTTTTGCTATTAAATACATTAGCGGCGATTCGCACGGATTCCCGACGCAGGCGAAATCGTTGGCTCTTTTGTGCGTTTTTTTCACGCTGAAAAAAACGCACCTCAACAACGCTACAGTGGAAACAGGCCCATCCACTTGTATTACATGTGCGGATCTGCATGCGTTGGACGCATGCAGATTCGCGATAGTGGAAACGAGCCCTTAAGCTTTTCTCAGGTTAGCTTTACTTCCCAGGATTCAGGCACATCAAAGGGAACTATGCACAAATGTGTAAAAAAAAAATTAAATGAACCTCCCCCTAAGGGGTGAGTTTGTTTATTGTGTGAGCTTTTAGGGGTGCAGCGGGAATTTGCTTATGTGTGGGGATGCTCAGTGTGGAGGCCTCGTTTTTTATCTTTCCGTGACGCAGAACCGCAAGTTCCCGCACTTTTGTCCTATGTCCCTGGCAGCTGCAATACCTGCCAGGGATTTGTGATTCATGCTGGGGAATGTAGTTTCCATTTATGTGATTACATCTCCAGGCTGACAGATGTAACCATATCATTAAACTACATCTCCTGGCATGCATTGCCGGGGCCAGGGACACAGGAAGTAACCAACGGAATGTCAACCTGCGGCACAAAGACACAGAAGATGGAGGTTCCATATGCATGTGGGTAGGGGGCTACTGAGAATCCCCCCATAGGTAAGTAAATGCTTGCTGCCCCCCAAAAGTCCACACAATTAATGAAACCATTTTCTGCACCTAGGAACTCTCGGGGTGCTCAGTATAAGGTACTACTAAGGTTACCTGAACTGAGGAATATTGCGACTGCCATCTTTATTTCAATTTAAAGAAATATTGCCTAGCTACCCTGTTGCTTTTTTGGCTTAAAAGATCACTATCATGGAACAATTGCTTTTTAAATAGGTGGATATTTTGTATGCATATAAATAAATGCTGCAATATTGCAGTCACAAAGTCGCTGATGGACTTGGACTGACAATACTCCTGCAAGTCTGCATGCTGTTTATGTGATATCCTAGCAATTGGGAGAGTTTAGATTTGGCAGATCTTTTGTGTCAGTGGCACACCTCCCACCTCTCTGCAATGAGAAAGGGTGACACCTTTTCAGTTTAAGACACAATTTTATTTTGTAAAAAATACTTCCTACTATCTCATTATTATTTGAAAATATGCCTATCCTCTGAAGAAATTGGATGTTCTTTTTAGTTCATAAATATATTTAAGTACTGGATCTAAGAGAGGGAAAGGTAAGGTGAAAAGAGAGATAGGGGGAGTTGTAGGAATTTAATTTTATAGAGCATGCAACATTCATTATCACAAAAACAAGAACTTACTGTAGGTTGTCTTCTCTACTTTCCAGCAAGTTCCAAAATGTTAGTACATTGTGAGCTTCACCAGACCGCTTCTGTGAATGTACTCTGTGACAGGAGGTTTATTACTTTCATAATATAGTACAGTATTCAAATACAGCTTTGTCACCTGAGAATTGAATGTTCCCATGTAAAGCATCCCTGCAGTTATGTTATCTAGTCAGATTTGCCTTGTTGCGTCGTAGTAAAATACTTTCAACAGTTGTTGTAGAACGGCGCGCTCTGGAAATCTTAGCTATCATGCATTGTATCCAGTCTTAACACAGAATACTTACTGCTTAGAAGATAACCCCCTTAAGCAGAAAATGCCAATTGGGGGATTAACATCTGGCAGCTAATACTCCGTCTGTTAAGTAACAGCACTGAAAGGTTATGTGAGGAGACTCCACGTACATCTGTCATTAGCCCACTCCCCACTGACTGACGTTTCCTCATTTTTGTTTTTTTGTTTTGTTTTTTTCATTTTTTTTTTATTATCCTCCATCTGAAACTATTACTACAAATTCCACAGATGGTTTAATCCCACTTGGTTTGCTAGCTGCTTCCACTTATATTGAAATATCTGGATTACAAAATATATTGATGCTTTCCTTCGTGTTTCTATGTTATGTATTTAATCTGGGAGAAAAAAAATGCTTCCTCAATAAAGAGTTATGAATGATCATGCAGATAACTGTCCATGCTGCTATGGAGATGTATTTTTAGCAACTGCAACATGGTCTTATTTTGAATGTTTTATTAATGACTGCTCCCTGAATGTTTCCAGAACATAAGGTTTCTATAATTAGAACATCATATCTAATGTATGCAACATCTGTTCATAATCTGGTTAAGGTGGGAGGGGTAGTGGAGTTGTTGCATGTTTATTTCTAGTGTCAATGTAGTGCTGACAAATAATGCATTGCTTTGCTTTAGCCACCCTCCCTCAAAGGTGGGCACTATCCAGTGTTGTAGGGTCAGTTTGGGGAGTAGGAGACTGTTAACTTTGCAGGGTTTTTTGGAGGTTATAGCAGCCCTTTGGACAGTTGCGGCTTAGCCTTCCTTCACATTGCTGATGGCACTGCTGAACGAGGCTTTGTGGAGCCCCAAAAGTTTCCTTAAATTATCTTTATTTGCTGGTTTGAAAGTCTGGCATCATCCCATCTTACCCCTGTCCACACCTTCTTCCATACTTAAATCTCTTCTTCTACTCTTCCTGCTCCCCCCCCCCCCCCCCAAACTTCTCCCACCACCACCCACACCAACACACACTGTTTCCCCTGTTGCAGTTGTTCCCCAACTGGCCCCATTGGCACTATGGGCTTTCCATCACAGTTCCACAGTGCTTAGCAGTGGGACCCCCTCCTTATGCTGAGTAGTCAAGACAGAACATTTATATTGCGCTTTTTTTTCTGGCGGATTCAAAGTGATTCAGGGCTGCAGCCACTTAGGGAGCGCTCCACGGGCGATCAGGATTGTTAGAGAGTGTTGCCCAAAGACTTCTTACTGTTTTACGTACTGGCTTGAGCCGGAATTTGAACCCTGGTCAAGGGCTGAAATCCTACATTGAAGGCAGCAGCCTTACCAGTACACTAGTAAGCAGGTAGAATAATGCTGGATTTAGATTGTGTTGAGGGCTGTCATTGTGTCCATTATCTTTCTGTGTCTTCTATTTGCTTTGGGTCTCATTTCTGTTTGAGTCTTTGCTGCTGCCACTTTCCATCTTCAATCTGGGTCTGACTACAAGGCCAGTTTAAGCAGCCCGGGGTAAAGGTAACTTGCCTCCACCCCCAGCAAAGTCAGTGCCAAGGGCCCCAGAGCTGGCTGCTGCTATTTTTTGTGTCTGTAACTTTATAAAGAAAGTTTGATTACAGAAGAAGAGTGCAGAATGATGCAGCTGCGCTAACCTGCTTTGTCCATTCAGCAACCTGGGGAGGGTCTTTGCTGGGTCTGTTACTCCGTTGAGGGCCCTTTCATGCTGGGATGTTGCATTGCATAAATTTTACGCATCTGGACGCTTGCCTAATGCAAGTCAGTGGGGGTCATTCATATTACCAGCGCCATGATGTGGTCCGTCAGAAGTCCTGGAATTGACGCTGGTCCAGAACTACGTCACCACGCGGCTTCTGCGGTGACTTGCGGCCCGGAAGTCATGTTAGTCTTTGGCAATGCGTATTTTTACAATGCGCTTCTGTGCACTTCCGCAAATCCCGAAGCAGGAAGTGACCACAACCGCGCATCAAATCCTGCTTGGCTGGTGGCCAGACAGGAAACACAGCGTACTAATGCTGTGTTCCCTGAAGGCCTGTTTCTGGTGATGCGGTGCGGCGGGCGCGATGCACCACATCACTACCGCCAGTTTGCAATGTGAAACCGGCCTGAAGAATGGAAAGCACAGAACTGCATAAAAAATATTTTCAACTTTCATTCGATTCGATCATTTAGATAGAATAAACGGGAAAATCAAACGTTTTTATTGTATCGTGTATGGGCACCATTACACATACCAGTTGTGCTAACTCTCCGGAATTCAGCTGTAGAACAGGACAAGTGGAGGCAACAAATAATTCCAAGTGTGTGGTTTTGGATTTTTGTTCATTTACACATTAGCCCCTTTGTAGTGATAGATACCTAATTATTTTAAAGGACCTCTGTTGCAAAAAAATAAAGTAACATGTGTACACATAAATACATGATGTACATTTGTTCCAAAGTAAAATGCACCATTCATTTATTTTTTCCTTTGTCGCTGTCACCTACAGTAGGTAGCTCTAAACCTTTTACTGACAGCTTTTGGACTAGTGAATCTCTTGGGGGTTTCACAAAGTTTCTCTTATTCTTTTCAAAAGCACTCCCTGGAAAATACCTATACAAAGATGCTGCCTATCCTGTGTACTTGTTTTCGTAATAACGTACCTGATCCTTTCAAAGATGAGATGCTTTGCATATCAGTTGTATAGAAAAACCGTTTTAGTTTTTTCATTGAAAAAAAAATTGGTCTTTCAACCAATCTATGTATTACATGCTATGTCTTTGTAGAAAATGTACATCATACTTTTGTGTCATAATTTATTTTTAATAACCCTTGATTAGGCGATCCATTCTGTTGCCTGGCATCATGAAGGGAAGCAGTTCATCTGCAGTCATTCAGATGGCACCTTGACCATATGGAATGTACGATCTCCTACCAAGCCTGTACAGACAATCGTACCACATGGTAAGAGATGGTCTTAACTTGCATATCATTCCTATTTAATCAGGGTGTTTCTTTTATATAAAATTACTTCAATCATTGACAGTATTACCAAATTTAACGTGTGATTTTAAACAACTTTTGCAGTTTCAGTTGTAAAGTTTTAACAAATCAGCAAATTGGTACCCGTTGGGCACAGCACAGGTCAGAGGTTAGCTGACAGTGAGGAGGGGTATTTTTGAATAAGTGTAAGGAGTAGGGATAGAGGTGCGTACAAACGCACTACTATAGAAAACGACGGGTCCGTCAGACCCTCGTGGTATTTTCCTTTTTTTTTCTGTTTTTTTTTTCAGCAATTCTGAAAGATTTTTCTGCATTTCTGAACATGCGGTAAAATGTGTGGTACATGCATAAAGTGCTGTATTTTAGTGGTAAGCATGCAGTTAATAAATAGTAGTAGTCTTTAACTGTCATCCATAAATTAGGATAGTTTTTGGAGGATTTTTTTTTTTTTGAGGGGTGAAAGGTGTAATGATTATGTAGCAACCTATGAAAAGTATATTTATAGGCATCCCCTATACAAAAAAAATCCAGTAAATATTTGGTGTTTTATTTCTACTATTTTCTATTACACAGCCTGAATAGGAACTCCACTAAAACAGCAATAGGAACTCCTCTAATAACAGCAAAACGCATACAAATTGACTTTACCTCCAGTAATAGGCAGTCCTTAAAGGGAACCTGTACTGAGTAAAATTATTTAAAATAAACACGAGGGAATTTCAAATGAACATTACATAGTTACCTTGCCATCAGTTCCTCTCAGAGGCTCACCATTTTCTTCTGACAATGATCCCTTTCAGTTCTGACATTTTCTCAGAACTGAAATATACCAGTTGCTGTCAGTTATAGATCAGTTGCTGTCAGTTACAGCTGAGAGGAGAACTGATGTGTCCATGTTTCCCTATGGCTCAAGTTGGTGGTACTACAGTTTAACTGTGTGCTGAGCAGAAAGCTGTTATGGTGTAATGGCCATTTTCAAAATAGAGGACGCAGAATTCCATTGATCAGTGGACAAACAGGACGCAGGAAAGAAGGAGATTGATGAGTAGACTACACAGGAGGCAAGTATGACTTGTGTATGTTTATTTTAACTTTTAATTTTCAATTCAGGTTTTCTTTAAACTAATCGGTAAATTATATATTAACATGCCCCCTAATTTTCATGAAAATAGCTATTTTCGGTAAAATAAATGCAGATTACCTCCCAAATTACCTCATAAATAATTTACCTCATGAGATAAAACATGACTAAAACTACCAGAATTGCTAAATGTCCTTACCTCATGAGGTAAATTACCATACATGAGGTAATTTGTTTGAAAATCCTACCAGAATTGAGGTTGACAGCATGATAAGTTGGTTGATAGGCTGAGAAGCATAGAATGTGTGATCAAGGCATGCATACAGCTTGTGGTTTTTTAATGTTTGAGTTTCACTTACCTGGGGCTTGGACCAGCCCCCCCCCCCCGCAGCCGTCCTGTGCCCACGGGGTGCCGAACCAATCCTACGTTTCTCCACCGCGACTTACTTTCGGTTCTGCCGACCACTATACCTGCCACGGGGGCAGGCGCAGTGAACGGTGACTGAGCTAAGTGAAAGTGAGCTGCAGCAGGGGAATGGTGGATCCTTCGGTAACTTCGCAGGCATAGGTCAGCTGCAGGGAGCTGGCAGAAGCCCCAGGTAAGTGAAGCCCTTTTTTTTTTTTTTTTTTTCAGGTCCGCTTTAAAAACTGCATGAAAGGGAAATGTTTTAAATAGTAAGGTGAGGTTGATCATGGATTTTCTTTCCGCAGAACATTGATAGGTTGATGATGTTTTTATGTAAATTAAGCATGGCAGGGAGAAGGGGATCCCAGTCTGTTTATAGTGCACACGGAACATGTGTAGAGTATAAGGTCATAAAGGAGGGAAGTAGCAGATAACCAATCTCTATTTTGTCTAATGTATTGGTAAGGCTGTTGCCTTTGATGAAGCGGCTGAGCCTTTGTTCAAGGTTCGAATCTCGGCTCAAGCCAGTAAGTAAACCAGTAAGGGGTCTTTGGGCAAGGCTCCCTAATGATCTTGCTCACCCGTGGAGTGCTCCCTAAGTGGCTGCAGCCCTGAAGCGCTTTGTACACTTTGTATAGGAGCACAAGATAATCACACAGCAATCGTGCCGCTATGCAAATGTCCTCACAATATGGCAATTTCCCGCTAGGTTTTTTTTCCTGGAGCAAATCGCAAATGCAAAACACATTGCAATTGCACCATACACCAGATTATGGCGTTGTTAATTGTAAAGAAGCTCAGATTGCAGCACGATTGCGATCATGTCTCCTATTGGAGAAAAGTCCTTGGTGAGCATGTGATCTGAATGGTTACTGTGTAGCCATGAATGAATGTGCTTTCCCCCTCTGTGTTGAGTGATTAAAATAAATGTGTTATGAAGTAACCAGTACGGATCAAGGGCTGTGGAGTCGGTACAAAAATCTTCCGACTCCTCAGTGTATGAAATCACAACTCCGACTCCAACTCTGACTCCGTGTACCCAAAATAGCTCCGACTCCTCGACTCCGACTCCTTAGTCTAATACTTAACAGGGCTGTGGATTTTGTACAAAAATCATCCGACTCCCGACTCCTCAGTTTATGAAATCAACGACTCCAACTCCGGGTGCCCAAAATTGCTCCGACTCCACAGCCCTGCATCAAGTGTTTTAAGATTTGTATTCGTGTTTATCTGAAATGAATATTGATTAGTGCACATGGTATGTGTAGTAATTTTGGCCTTTTTCCACCGGAAATGATAAAATCGCAAAGTCATATTGTACTTTTGCAGATTCTAACTTACGTCACTGAAGGAAAATGCAGAGGCAATCACAACAAGCTTCTTTTCTTTTCTTTTTTTTAACGTACAAAAACAAAGTGCAGTGATGTAAATGGGGCCCCTGCGATTTATATTATTTTGCCAGTGTCCTTGCGATTTGCAAAACACATGCAATCCAAAAACGGATTAAAGTTTGGTTTCGTTTTTTTTTTTTTGTGGGTTTTTTTTTTTGTATTTTGTAGGTATGCATAGCATTAATGGCCTCAATTCTGGTTGCTATTAGAGATGTCGCGAACCTCCGATTTTCGGTTCGCGAACCTCCGCGAAAGGTTCGGTTCGCGAAAAAGTTGGCGAACCGCAATAGACTTCAATGGGGAGGCGAACTTTGAAAATTTTAAAAATTTCTACCGGCTGGAAAAATAATAGAAAACATGTTTCAAGAGCTCTAATACCTGGAGGCACACCTGATTGAGTGAAATACACATCACTGCTGGAGGACCCGCCCTCCCTCCCTCCCTCCCTTCTCCAAGCTAGGTCCTTATACCATTTGACTCAGTTGTCTGCCTACACTAATTAGTTATGGTAGATCTGTGTTCGATTCCCAGCCATGGTATGATGTATACTGGTTTTTAAAATAGTATAATTCCCTGTCAGAAGAGACCCTCCTCCCTCCGGTAGGAGGGAGGAGGGAATAGGTAGAAGGGTAGGAGGGAGGTGGGAGGAGGGAGGCCACAAGAGGCTAATTAAAATCTCCCTAGCAGAGCAGCTGTCCCATAACTAATTAGTGTAGGCAGACAACTGAGTCAAATGGTATAAGGACCTAGCTTGGAGGAGGAGGGAGGGAGGGTGGGCAGGCCGGCCTCGAGCAGTGTGTTTGGCAATAACATGTCTGCTGACAGTGATATGGAGGGTCAAAGTTTTGCTCAATGGGGCGAATCGAACTTCCGCAAAAGTTCGCCTGATGCAGGCAAACTTGAACCCCCAAAGTTCGCCTGGATCCGTTCGCAGGCGAACCGTTCGCGACATCTCTAGTAGCTATGTGAGGTAAATATTTTTTTGTAGGTAAAATACCGCATGCGGTATTTGCAACTTTTTTTAGCAATTCTGAAAGATTTTTCTGCATTTCAGAACATGCGGTAAAATGTGCAGTAAAACGTGCGGTATTTCAGTGGTAAGCATGCAGTAAATAAATAAAAGCAGTCTTAAATTGTCTTCCATAAGTTAGGATAGTCTCTGAAAGATTTTTTTATTTGAGGGAGGAAGGTGTATTTGATTATGTGGCAACCTATGAAAAGTATATTTATAAGCATTCTCTGTTAGAAAAATCCAGTAAATATTTGGAGCTTTATTTCTACTATTCTTTTCTGTTACACAGCCTGAATAGAAACTCCACTAAGGCTAGGTCCACACTAGGTCCGTGACAGATCGGATCCGTTTAAAACTGATCCCTCCCCCCCCCCCCCCCCCCCCCCCCGCTATGAGATTTACAACTCTCCTCTAACATTTTTGAGTTCTGATTGTGGCTTTTGACACAAATGTGGCCAGTCAGAACTCACCATAGATTGACACTAGGAGGTACTTGTGTGAGCTATTAACACTAGCACTTCTATTAGCACTCCTTTGGCTTTAGTAGTGTCTGAATCATACACCTGAAGCAAGCATGTGGCTTATCCAGTCAGACTTCAGTCAGAGCACTTGATCTGCATGCTTGTTTAGCATTTATGGCTAAAAGTATTACAGGCAGAGGAACAGCAGGACAGCCAGGCAATCTGCATGTTTTAGGGCCCGTTCAGACTGCACGCGTTTCCAGCCGCGTTTTGGAAACGCGTGCAGGAGGCCGACACGCACGACATCAGACAGTGCATAGAGTGCACTGTCTGATGTTCACACTGCATGCGTTCCGGACCTGTGCGGTCCGGGAACGCATGCTGCACGCAGATTTTACAAAAACGCGCGGCTGTCCCATTCACTTTTCAGTGATGGGATCAGCCACGCAACGCACACAAACGCGGATGGCGTGCATTCGTACGCGTTGTGGTCCGCACGCGTTCCGCACGCATGGCCATCCGCATTTGTGATGTGAACCAGCCCTTAAAAGGAAATAAATATGCCAGCCTCCATATCCTTTTCAATTCAGGTATGCTTTAAAGGGGAACTGAAGAGAGAGGTATATGGAGGCTGTCATGTTTATTTCCTTTTAATCAATACCAGTTGCCTGGCAGCCCTGCTGGTCTATTTCTCTGCAGTAGTATCTGATTAAAACCAGAAACAAGCATGCAGCTAGTCTTGTCAGATCAGACTTATAAATCTGAACCACGGAAACACCTGATCTGCTGCATGCTTGTTCAGGGGCTATGGCTAATAGTATTAGAGGCAGAGGATCAGCAGGGCTGCCAGGCAACTGGTATTGTCTAAAAGGAAATAAACATGACAGCCTCCATATACCTCTCTCTTCAGTTCCCCTTTAAGTCCATGGTAAACCGTAATAAGTGAATGTGGAAAGCTGCTTGATGTCTAATGTATTGTTGTATTGTTATTTTTAAAGCGATACATGTTACATCCTGAAGTATTCATGTAGGTTTGGTAACCGTTTTAAATGAAAACCTTTTTGCTGAGAAAAGATGCAGTTTTAGGAGAATTGTCTAGTGTTGCTTTTCTTCTGCTGTATTTTTGTTAATCAGAGCTAATATAGAAGTGTGTATCTATGTTTTTGTTTGAAATAACTCATGATAATGGTAATTAAATCATTTGGTTAATGTTGGAATCACATCATGCCTGTTTGGTAGACTTTAATGTGATTATTGTTTTGTAGATTTCTTGGTGTCATTAGCAGCTCAGTGTTTAAAATTAGTCCACAGTCCAGTTACTACTTTTCTTTATTCTGCCCACAAGGTTTTCATTGTTCCTACTTGTCTGTATTTTGGCCTTTCTCACATTAGTTTACATAAATGTGTGGGAGGGGTGCATACCACCCTTGGGGAGGGGGTGCACATGTCTACCTAATTCTAAAGCCCCATCTACACGATACGATTCTTTGTACGATTCAATTACGATTCTATTTACGATCCGATTAAATCCGACATGTCCGATCATGATTCGATTCGATTCAATTCGATTTGCCTTTGCAAAACAATGGCAAATCGAATTGAATCGAATCATGATCGGACATGTCGGATTTAATCGGATCGTAAATAGGATCGTACAAAGAATCGTACAAAGAATCGTATCGTGTAGATGGGGCTTAATATGGATGCCTGATTATTTTATCTGTGGGACATCTGCTGCATAATTATATTATCTGTGGGTCACCTAGGTACTTATTACTCTTATCTGAAGGGGCATATGGCTACTTAATTCTTCTATCTGGGAAAAATGGCTGACACACTCTTGGCCCAATGCAATTGTACTGCAAAGCATCATGGTCTGAATCAGTAGGTTTGGCTTACTTCAATGAAGTATGGTCTAAATGAGTAGGCTTGGCCTACTGCAATGCATTATGATCTGAATCCGTAGATTCGACCTACTGCATGGTCAAAACATACTGTAAATATTCAGGTAGAAGAGGATGCTTGAAGACTGTGTTTTATAACTGCAAGGCTCTAAATCAGATACTTGGAAAGATTGGGCGAGTGCTGGCATATATATATTCAGATGAGCACTCCTATGATATATTTTACTTTGAAAAGCTACTAGATTTGATTGGTGGAGGTTTTATAATCCTATCAATTGACTACTTATTTGTATATTGTCAGTAAACAACAATGAGAATACATGTATGTATGTGTGTATGTGTGTGTGTGTGTGTGTGTGTATATATCTATATATATCTATATCTATATCTATATCTATATATATATATATATATATATATATATATATATATATATATATATCTATATCTATATATATATATCTATATATATATATATATATATATATATATCTATATATATATATCTATATATATATATCTATATATATATATCTATATATATATATCTATATATATATATATATATATATATATATATATATATATATATATATATATATATATGTGTGTGTATATATATCTATATCTATATATATATATATATATATATATATATATATATATATATCTATATACAGTGGAGGAAATAATTATTTGACCCCTCACTGATTTTGTAAGTTTGTCGAATGACAAAGAAATGAAAAGTCTCAGAACAGTATCATTTCAATGGTAGGTTTATTTTAACAGTGGCAGATAGCACATCAAAAGGAAAATCGAAAAAATAAGCTTAAATAAAAGATAGCAACTGATTTGCATTTCATTGAGTGAAATAAGTTTTTGAACCCTCTAACAATAAAAGACTTAATACTTAGTGGAAAAACCCTTGTTTGCAAGCACAGAGGTCAAACGTTTCTTGTAATTGATGACCAAGTTTGCACACATTTTAGGAGGAATGTTGGTCCACTCCTCTTTGCAGATCATCTCTAAATCCCTAAGGTTTCGAGACTGTCTCTGCGCAACTCTGAGCTTGAGCTCCCTCCATAGGTTTTCTATTGGATTAAGGTCCGGAGACTGACTAGGCCACTCCATGACCTTAAAGTGCTTCTTCTTGAGCCACTCCTTTGTTCCTTTGCTGTATGTTTTGGGTCATTGTCGTGCTGGAACACCCATCCACGACCCATTTTCAGTTTCCTGGCAGAGGGAAGGAGGTTGTCGTTCAGGATTTCACGATACATGGCTCCGTCAATTTTCCCGTTTAATGCGATTAAGTTGTCCTGTGCCCTTAGCAGAAAAACACCCCCAAAGCAAAATGTTTCCACCCCCATGCTTGACGGTGGGGACGGTGTTTTGGGGGTCATAGGCAGCATTTTTCTTCCTCCAAACACAGCGAGTTGATTTAATGCCAAAGAGCTCTATTTTGGTCTCATCAGACCACAGCACCTTCTCCCAGTCACTCACAGAATCATTCAGGTGTTCATTGGCAAGCTTCAGATGGGTCTGCACATGTGCCTTCTTGAGCAGGGGGACCTTGCGAGCCCTGCAGGATTTTAATCCATTGCGGTGTAATGTGTTTCCAATGGTTTTCTTGGTGACTGTGGTCCCTGCTAATTTGAGGTCATTCACTAACTCCTCCCGTGTAGTTCTGGGATGCTTTTTCACCTTTCTCAGAACCATTGACACCCCACGAGGTGAGATCTTGCGTGGAGCTCCAGAGCGAGGTCGATTGATGGTCATTTTGTGCTCCTTCCATTTTCGAACAATCGCACCAACAGTTGTCACCTTCTCTTCCAGCTTCTTGCTAATGGTTTTGTAGCCCATTCCAGCCTTGTGGAGGTCTACAATTTTGTCTCTGACATCCTTGGACAGCTCTTTGGTCTTTCCCATGTTGGAGAGTTTGGAGTCTGCTTGATTGATTGATTCTGTGGACAGGTGTCTTTTATACAGGTGACTAGTTAAGACAGGTGTCCTTAATGAGGGTGACTAATTGAGTAGAAGTGTCTAACCACTCTGTGGGAGCCAGAACTCTTAATGGTTGGTAGGGGTTCAAAAACTTATTTCACTCAATGAAATGCAAATCAGTTGCTATCTTTTATTTAAGGTTATTTTTTAGATTTTCCTTTTGATGTGCTCTCTGCCACTGTTAAAATAAACCTACCATTGAAGTGATACTGTTCTGAGACTTTTCAGTTCTTTGTCATTGGACAAACTTGCAAAATCAGTGAGGGGTCAAATAATTATTTCCTCCACTGGTATCTATCTATCTATCTATCTATCTATCTATCTATCTATCTATCTATCTATCTATCTATCTATATATATATATATATATATATATATATATATATATATATATGTATACATATATATATATATGTATACACACACACACACACACACACACACACACACACACACACACACACACACACACACACATACATACATACATACATACATACATACACACATACACATACATACATACACTGGAGTCTTCAATTTACAGAAGAGTGTCATCATTAAATTGTCTGTTGAGGCAAACCTCATAATATCCATGAAAGTCTAGATGCCCCAGGGCAAGTTAGATTTTCACTAACAGCTGGTTCATTAATGTGGAAACTGACAATCCAAACTGATTTTTTTTTTTTTTCTATCATCCGTTCCCCATTCACACATGCTGTTGAGCTCTTTCAATCAGCTTGTTTTTCTCTATGGAGAAAGGAAGGGTGAAGATGAGCGCGAGCTAGCTGGCAGCCCTTGCAGTGGAACATAATGATCAGGCATTTTTGCAGCATGCCTAATTGTTAATAAGCTTTTTGTAGGCATCGAGAAATACACATTTAATAACAAATGGCTTCTAGCTTGGAACTGGGCCAATCAAATGCAATTCCTGCAGATTTGGAAATGCAATTCCTGTAGATTTGGATTGCCCCAATTCCAAGCTGCATACAATTTGAATTAAATTTGCATGCACACCAGAAAAATTAGCATCTTATTGACCATCTGTATTACTAGATACAGGATATAGGTATAGGATTTAAAGCTACAGGCTTGCTAGTCACCAGCCGCTCTGGATGCTAGCCTGGCTCTCAGGGGCATAAAGAGATAATTTGCATATTCAGTAACTGTGCACTGTGGGTAACCACAAGATTGTACAGTCAAGATTGTAACATTAATGGGCACTTTAATTTAATAGGCAGAACAGTGCAGTTACTTTTAGCAGCCCTGCTAGAGTTATCTCGCTACAGATAACTTTGGGCAGGGTAGTGGCAGCCAGATAAATTCAGGCTACCTTATGGAGCCTGATGCAGCGTAAGCGTAGACATCAGTTTCATATTTACCTGTTATGGATGCTGGATTGGCTCTCCTCTTCCTCCACCGCCTTTCTATTCACTAGGGGTGTCAAACTCTAACTTTGTGAGGTCCCCAAACCTCAAAAACTTAAGTAATGCTCCAACTGTTTGGGTTGAATTATTTTGAAGTCAATAAGTAAAATGACTGCCTTATCCTAAATGCTGACATGAATATAACCCTCTAGAATTGACATTCCTGGAATCTACGCATATTCAAATTCGTCATAAATAAAACTATGTCTAGAGCCTGTTGTCCCACTAAACAAAGGCATTTAGGCATCTTGGTTATTGGAAATGATGCAACACACATTGTAATAAACTGTGTGGAATTCTTGGTCTACCATATATTCAATGTTCTTCAATTGTATTTGGTCATTGATTTTTGTTTTGTGGAGTTACCATTTAATGTTACAGTCCAGTGTTTCCTTTCTTTAAGAGAGGAAACAAATATTGGCAGAAACTCAAGCCGCCCAGGTGTTAAACTTTTCTTTGCTTGCTGCCATTAAAGTACACATTGTAATGTTTATTTGAAAGCTTATTGGGAATCCTGGCTGAATACAAACACAATAGCTGACTATTTGCCTAATGCATGTGCAAGGTCAGACTGAAAAGGCTGCAGTGCTCAAATGTGTAGGTTATAATTTATTGAAGGGCTAGCTGTCTTCCCAGCCAGTGCTGCTGCTGGAAGAGGCAAGCAATGCAGGGAATGTTGTCTAGGACTTGAAAGTAAAGAAAAAACAGTGTGATCAAGAAGATGATGAAAGGGTACAGCTGTTATTGACAAGTATAGCAGCAACACATTAACGTTTAATTAAATACATTGCATAAAAGCAGCATGCTAGTGTATTTTCTGCAGTAATAGATGAGCTGCAGGAATAATAGAAGATGTGGATGCAAAATAAATGTGAGATTGCTTAAAGAGCACACCAGGAACTGGGCACACTTAATAAAGTATACAATGTTCTGTAAAGACAAATGTGTTTTTTTGTTTTTTTTTTAATCAGGTATGCATTTTTCCCTTAGTCGTCGGGGTTGTATAGATACAAGCACTGACTTTCTCTGCACCACTTCACACAGTATGTAGTCTTGTCACAAACTGTTCCTCAGAGGGGCTCACTATGTAATCCTCACAATATGTCTAAGGCCATTTTTTATTGGATAGGGGAGTTGAGTAACATGCTTTTGGGGTGTAGAGGAAACCGATGCTCCTGTATAAATCCACGCAAACATTGGCAGAAATGACCAACAGACCATCTCTATGCAGAGAAAGGACCTGGCCCAGATAACCTCTCTAACCTAAAACCCTTGTCTAAAAAAGAAAAATCCATGCTGAATACAAATTTGCCTTAAGGGCGCATTTCCACTGCTGCAAAAATCAGGCCAAATCCGCAGAGTTTCCCTGCAAGCAAATCGCACGGGGAAACTCTACCATAGGGGATAGTGCTGCCGCCGTCCCTATTGCTTGCCTTAGCGATTCGGCAGACATTGGAGAATTTTTTCGTGTGGGCTGCAGCGAATTGCGGCTTCCTGGATTTGGCTGCGTAGTCTCATAGGAAAGAAGTGCCACCGCGCGTCTCACAGGATGCATGACGGCTAGTGGAATGAGCCCTAAAACAGAAAATATTTGCAATTATTCAGCTTTAAGTGTGTAAAAATGTTCTCCCATGATGCATCACAATATGCGAATCATACCTTTTATATGCCTAAATGCCACACACCCAAAACCACTGCATCTGGGTTGTAATTGTGTGAACTTTGTAAGGGCCGGTGCACACCAAGAGCGGTTCTGAGCGTTTTTTAAAAAGCATGCGGGGTGAAGACCGCTTGGCTGATGAATGGGATGGTGCACACCGGAGCTGTTTGTTTATTTTCCCAAACGCAAACTCTGGTACTGCAGCATTTTTTTTTTATTTTTGAGGCATTTCTGCCTCAATGTTAAGTATAGGAAAGTGGAAAATCGCTCTGAAAAATGCTACATCAGAGCGATTTCCCAAGCGTTTTTGTTACAGAAGCTATTCAGTTACAGCTTTACTGTAACAAAAATATATAATCTGCTACACAAAAAATGCTTCAAAAAATTCTAGGCATGTTTAGAAAATCTCTCTAAAAATGCCTAGAATCGCACTGAAAAACCTATTCAAAAACCGCTTGCGTTTGCGGAGCTGCTAGCAGTTTTTGGTGTACACTGATATAAATATAAACATCTCGTATCTTCACAGCATAGACAATTGCCTTCAGATGACCCCAAAGATAAAAGTCTAAGGGGATCAGATTGGGAGACCTTGGGGGCCATTCAACTGGCCCATGACGACCAATCCACTTTCCAGGAAACTGTTCATCAAGGAATGCTCGGACCTGACACCCATAATATGGTGCACCACCACATTACGGGTGTCAGGTCCGAGTATTCCTAGATGAACAGTTTCCTGGAAAGTAGGTTGGTCTTGGTGGCCTATTGAATGGCCCCCAAGGTCTCCCGACCTGACCCTTTAGACTTTTATCTTTGGGGTCAACTGAAGGCAATTGTCTATGCTGTGAAGATACAAAATGTGTAGCACCTGAAACTATGGATACTGGAAGCCTGTGCTAGCATTTCTCCTGCGGTGTTGCTATCAGTGTGTGAAGAGTGGGAGAAGAGGGTTGCATTGACAATCCAACACAATGGGCAGCACATTGAACACATTTTATAAGTGGGCAGAAACCTTTAAATAACTCATGAAAGAATAAAGTTACGTTAAAACCAAGCACACCATTGGTTTTTTGTGTGAAATTCCCAATAAATTTGATGTCACATGACCCTCTTCCTATTGAAAAAACAAAAGTTGGATTCAAAATGGCCGACTTCCAAATCGTCGCCATGGTCACCACCCATCTTGAAAAGTTTCCCCCCTCACATATACTAATGCGTCACAAACAGGAAGTTAAGATCACCAACCAGTCCCATTTTATTAAGGTGTATCCATATAAATGGCCCACCCTGTATTGTATAACAAAGCTGAAAGATTGTGCCACCCCTCAACACCCCATGAACCCTTGTTGTTGTGTTCACATAGCAAAAGTTAAATTGGGTACATTTAGAGGTATGTTTTTGTGTCCATTCAAGTTTCTGAGCTTTTTTTTTTAGCCTGCAACTCTTATCCAATCAGTTATTCTCATGTTATAAATACTCTCTGTTGTGAGTTAGGCATCCTTTTAAAATTTGGTTACTTTGGTCTGTATAAAAATAAAACCAGGATATGCAGATCACCGAAGGGCAATCCAGAGGCTCAGTGGGGAAGATATCACAATAAATAAGTTTCTACTTGTGCTGCCTCCTATTCTACTAAGTACTCAAGTACCCTCCACACCAAATCTGTTAATACAGAAACAATTGAGAGAGCATGAGTGGCAGACCAGCTCTGCTTCCTCCCACAATCCACTGAAACATATTTCATAGAAGCAACCTGCAACCATAGTTCACATATGAATGGAAGATTGAATTATTAAAGCACTTCTCATGGGCATGCCTTTAAAGGGGTTCTTTCGCGAATGAGGAAAAAAATAAAAAGTGGTTTATGCATAAACTATTAAACATCCTTCTAAAATAGTGTAAAAAGTTTTTTTTAAAAAATGAATGGTTTCATCAATACAACATGTAATGTAAACAGTGACATATGAAGGACTGGGAGGCTAATCCATTTGTCACTGGTGTTTTTTTTTAACTTTCTTTTACAACTATAACTGCTGCCTACGTAGTTTTCAGTGGTATAACCCACTTCTAGCAGGAATCACTGTTATAGCCCTAACAGCTGAGCTCTGCTGAGTTGCTCAATATGTGTTTACATTGTTGCTAGGCAACCAGACTCCGTGCAGAGACTCGTTTTGTGAAAAGTGTCATAAGCTCCTGGGAGAATCAGTCCCATCTACACCATATGATTCTTTGTCAGATTCGATTCAATTTGATTTGATTCATTGATTTGATTTGATTCAATCTGACATGTCCGATTCATGATTCGATTCAATTTGAATCGCTGTTCTACAACAACTAGTTTTCGTTTGATTTAAAAATTGCGCCGCCATCTTGGCTATGTTATAACTTCCGGGTCACTACTGCCTTCTCTGTTAGAGAAGTGCATCACTGAATAAAGCAAGAAGAGGAAGTGACATGCATGGTCATTGCAAGAGGCTCCTCCAGAGGGGTCCTAGCACGACTTTGTTGGAAGTCGTCTTTCTTAAAGGCATGCCCATGAGAGGTGCTCGGAATCCCTTTAAAGATGACCTAAACTCTTCCACAGAAGAGAAGGAAAACAGAAACCCACCTTATGTGTATTTAGAGTTAATAGCCTGTCTAATTCTGCCTTATCTGTAAGTAATAAGCCACTGTATTTTAATCTGATCTGTGCTGTGGGTGTGCCGTTCAGACAGGCTATATGGAAACACAGGAGTTTAACCCTTTCTGTGCTCCCAGCAAACTAGGAAGTAACTACACTGCAACATCTTTGAAGGAGCTCTATAAGCTGTGACAAGGAACTGTATTTCTGTAAAGGTTATTAAGCTGTTGCTTATCTTATATAACAGAGAGGAAGTCCTGGGTTTAGATTTGCTTTAACTGTAACATCTATGCCCCACACAGTAGAGCAAAGAAAAGTTGGTTGGAATATGAGCTAGTTCATCCTTCCTAAAAGCACCAGGGAGGCAAGTATGCTGCAGTGACGTGGCAGCATGCCTTTAGAAGACGGCTAGACCCATCCAAAATTGTGTGCATGATACCTTTGCAGTTCATGCATCACAAATTTAGTATTTGATTTTTGTGGGGGTGGAGAGGGCATGTTTTATTGTTGGAATTAATAACCTTAGGTGGACAGGGAAAATCCAGACCATCAGTTTTACAACACCTTGTGCAATTTACAATGAGAGCAGTTTTTCGTACATGTTACTTAATTCATTGCTCTGTGTTGCTGTGTTTTGTTTTGTGGGCAAGAGAAATCTGGTAAAGAGAATAACAGTGGAAGTGGAAACTGGCTATAGTAAACATGTCTGTTGCTTCAAGATTAAGAAAACATACTACCTGATTGATACTGAGCAGCTTTGAGATTAAAGTGGGATGAAACTTTGATTAAAATGTATATAAATCATAATAATTGCCCAGGAGTATGCACCTGTTTAAACCTGTAGTTCCTAAATGACTTATGCCAAGTAGGAGTAGATTTTTCTGCGATTGCAATTTTTCGGCATTTTTCCTGCATTTGTGATTTTTAAGCAGTAGTGAGCTCAAGATGGATGCTCGCCCAGTATGAATATAAAAAAAAAAGTATTTACCATGGTGCCAAGTTTTCAGACACAAGAAAAGGTGTTACAGGTACAATACATTTATTCTGAGGGTGCCAAGTAATTATTTTTTAATTCATTATATATAGAGTTTCATTTTACTTTAACGTGTCACACTTATTTGATATATGGTTTGCTGTGTGCTACATACATAAATTACTCATATTTCAAAGTAACTGTCTTTTTCTCTTCATTTTCCTGTGGTTTTACAAGCTTCAAAATATGTGCGTGTGATTGGAAAGGAATTACTTGTGTCTTTATTGGAATTCTATTTTTGCCTGGCATTGGAAGGAACTAAACTGCTTATTTATGGTTCCAATTAGGTTGTAGAAAACAAGCATTCCTATGGCAACAGCAGAAATGTTATGTGAAATAGTACCATCACATCTTGGCTTATAGAACAAGCTTATTGTCTGATGACACTATATTTTTTGGCTGTCTAGCAATCTACAGTATAGTACTGCATAGTATCTATGAAGTTTAGAGTTGGTCTTTAGATTTCTGTTTGTTTTTTTACAAACTGTAGTAATTTGTCAAATTGTAAATTGCTTTGGAATGCTGATAATTTATATACATTCCATGTTCACTTTGCAAATGTAAGCATGCCAGCACACCCATTAGTTATATATTTGTATTAGTAGACCATACACATCTCTAGTCCTATAATAATGGTGGCATGATTAGTGAGCACTGGTTTAGTGACTTTTGGTTAGTGGAAGTAGCTTGGTCAGTGAGAAAAGGGTGGGGCGACAGGAGGAGCGGACGTCATGACGTAGTGCCGCTCGCTCTACTTCGCTGCTGAGAGATGGGCTTGCTGGTATAACAGCATGTGAGCCCGAAAGATACCCCTGACTGCTGAGGGGAGAGCATGCAGAGGAAAGAGGCGGCCATCAAGTATAGCGGAAGAGCAGCCGCGAGACGCCTCTCTAGACCCTGAGCTGCCAGCGTTGCTCAGCGATGGGGCTGGGAGTCGGACCACTGTGAGGAAGGAGGATCTCAGCAGAGAGGCTGCGATTGTGCCTGATGGAGGAGTGCCCGTGAGACGCCACACGAACCCCAGAGCTAACAGAATCGCTCAGAGAGGGGCCAGGAGCCGGCTCACAGAGGAGTGAAGGTGAAATTGCTCACAGAGGAGAGGAGGCGAGCTGCAGCGAGAAAATCTGTGTCACTTGCCTAGCATTGGAGGGTGGATGAGCGGCACACCCCGACAGAGAGGCTGAACAAGGAGGCGCAAGTCAGCCAGATGTCAGTAGATACACAGTAACAACCAGCCTGAGGGGGAGGAAAGGACCTGGCGCCTGGGAGCAACAGTGATTTGTGAGTGGACACTGCAGGGCCGGGAAGAGAAGAGGCACAGGGGATTTACTCAACCCTTAGCAGGCCCCTGAAAAACTGTACCAGGGTGAGACGCACCAGGAAGCAGTTGGAGATGGCAGGAGGCACAATAAAGAAGGGTACAGAGATGGGGAGTGGAGTGTCCGCTGGCCATGCAGCAAAAACACCTCAAAGAGGAGCATCAGATTTCTTTACACCAGCAGGATCTGGAAGCCCACGTGAGCAAATGCCCGAGAAATCAGACAGAGCAGAGCAGACGAGCACGCCACACTCTCAAGCAAATAAGAAATCTACCAGTTGGGAAGAGATGTGGGCATATCTGAAAACCCTGCCCACTAAGCAGAACTTGTGTATACAGACAGAAAAGATTCTGTCGGCCACTCACACTGAGGTGGCTGCACTAAGGGAGGAAGTGGCTACGGCCTCCTCACGGACTGAGGCATTGGAGCAAGAACTTCAAAAAGTTAAATCTGCATTGGCTGAGCTGCAGCAAGAGAGAAACAATCAAAAGCTCGTCAATAAGATGATATATACACAATTAGAAGATACGCAAAATCGCTCCAGAAGGATGAATATCAGGATCCGGGGCCTCCAGGAGTCAATAGGTGCCGAGAGGTTGCATAATACCGCACAGGGAATATTTAATAACATTTTGAAAAGACCTGAGGAACATTCGATTGTGATAGACAGAATACACAGTGCGCTGGGGTCGAACCCAGGGACAGGTGAAAAGGATAGAGATGTGATCTGTCGACTTCATTACTTCATGGAAAAAGAGGCAATTATGACAGCAGCACAGAAGCATCCGGAGATAGAGTTCGAGGGGAAACCTATACAGCTGTTCCAGGACCTGGCAACATCAACATTGCAGCAAAGGAGAGCCCTTAGACCACTAATACAGGCCCTGCAAAAGGAAGGAGCCTCATACAGATGGGGCTAATTTAAAAAAGGGGCCCTGGCCTTTGTTTTGAGAAGCCCGGATGACTTACCCGAACTTTTTAGAGTCATAAACATCCCGGCAGTAGAGCTGCCAGACTGGGACGTGGAAAGTATAATGCTGGGTAAGAAGCGGCAAGTCCGCCGAAGTTGAAAATAGTTTAAAGTATTTCAGTACAGGTGAGTGAATATTGCATAATTTGTGGTGCTAGTATTCCCCATTGAAGAGGATAACAACTCCGATAAGAGCCGCTCAGACGGATCAGGGGGATGGGGGGGGGGGGGGGATGGGAAGGTGGAATGTACTTTTGGAAAAGACTAATAATGACACGAAGAATCAGGTTATACTGAGAAATGTATTTTGTGTGTCATTTTTTTTTTCTCTCTCCCAAACAGGATAGAGACTTTGTGTGTGATAAACACTGCAGTGAAGGGTAAATATAAGATAATGGTTGAAATGTGAAACACAGGAAGGGGGGAAAAGCTGCACATGAAGGGAGATGTTTTGATGTTAAGGGGATTAGAAATTACTTAAAACATTATGTGTACGAGGTGGAAGGATTGCACCCGGGGAGAGTCGCTCACACAAGTTAGAAGTATAAAGTTTAACTAGTAATGTTATGGTGGGGGGGGGGGGGGAGTGGGTTTGCTGAGTGATGAAGTAATTTGCGGGGAAATGGGTGATGGGTGGAACACGGAGGGTGATGTGGTGGGTGGAACACGGAGGGGGATGTGGTGGGTGGGTGGGTGCCACATCTCGGTGTGCCCCCCCGCCCACCCTGCTCACCAATGGGGTGGGGGACTATATGGAGAAATACTGTTGTGGAAAGTAGTGGGGTAAAGGATAATTCACGAATGTGGTTTACTGTGTAGCAGAAATTTTTGCAGAATATAATGGGAAGTGAACTTCCGTGGGTAGGAGGACACGGGGGTGGAGTTGGGGGGAGGAAGGGTGTGTATGCCTGTGGAGTGGATGGGAGCATCCTAGGCATGCAACCCATTAGACGGGGGTAGGGTAAGGGATTGGATAGGGGAAAGCGGGGGGAGGAGAAAGAAAAAGAGACGGGGGAGGAGAGAGAGGGGAAAAGGGGGAAGAGAAGAAAGGGAAAAGGGGAAAACGCAGCCCACTCAGCAGGGGGGAGAGGAAATGACGGGCGCTTATTGTGATGATCTGTCTTCGGCCTCAGTATGGGCCTAGAGCCCAGAGATGGGGAGGTGGAAAACCTCCTCAAGAAAGAAGGAATTTCAATTACTTTTGTAAAAAGGGGAGTGGACGACATCCACTACACTATATAAGGCAGGTAGGACTGTCTTTTTTTTTTTTTTTTTTTTTTTTTTTTTTTTTTACATGTCTCTATTTTTGTTACTTTTTTCTCTCTCTGTTCTCACTGGAACTATCCCACTGGTCAGTAAGGCAATGGCTGAGAAACAAAGTAATGTCACGGATTAACATGCTGTCCCAGAACATCCATGGGCTAAATATCCCCGTAAAAAGGTCGATTTAGCTCCAGAACCTATATAAGTCCACCACACCATCCAAGTTGCCTTCCTTCAGGATACACATTTAAAAGGTGAGCAACACCCAGGGATTACTAATAGGAGGTACCCGATGGCCTTCTATAGTAACAACATGGAAGCCAAAAGTAGGGGGGTGGCGATAGTGATTGCAAGTAATATAAGACCGGAGGAGATTGAGGTAATTAAAGACTCACAGGGAAGATTTTTACTGATGAAAGGCCTATTTAATGGGAGACGGATGACCTTGGGTGTAGTATATGCTCCTAATACTGGTCAAGTGGGGTTTATGGACCAGTTCTTGGGTAAATTAGATGAGTTTACAAGAGGGATCAATAGTTGTGGCAGGTAATCTAAATTTAGTAATGGACCCCCAGGTGGATTCTTCCACATGAAGATCCTCCCTCACTAGGAGAGCTTCTCAAAGAGAACAAGGTAAACACCAACTGATTGACATATGGCGTATCCAACACCCATCGATAAGAGACTATACATACTACTCGCTCCCTCATAAGTCTTATTCCCGATTTGACAATTTTTTTATATCTCATAACCTCTTGTCAGAAGAGATTAAAACTAATATAGAATCCTCTCTGATCTCGGATCACTCTGCTGTTAAATGTAATATAGGGTTTCTGCAAAAGGAGAGGGGCCCATGGAACTGGAAATTAAACAAATCATTACTAAAGAAAGATGAGATAGTTACCATACTAAAAGAAGAAATGAAGCATTATTTTGAAGAAAATACCAAAGATGGGTTATCTACAATAGTGGTGTGGGAGGCACACAAGGTGGTTATGAGGGGGGTTTTAATAAGGGAAGGGAGTAGAGTAAAGGAGCGAGAAATGGAAAAATGGCGGAGTGCTTGGCAGAAATAGAAAGACTAGAATCATGCCATAAAAAATCTCTATCTGATAGTGTATTTGCAGACCTGACTAGAGAGAGGGAAAAGCTTAACCTGCTTTTTAATAAAGCTAAATTTGCAGCAGCAAGATTAAAGGGAATTTTTATGAGCTCGGAAATAAGGGGAGCAAATTATTGGCTAGACAATTAAAACCGCAACAGACCGCAAATTACGTTCCCTTCCTATGCGATAGCAGAGACCCGAAACACTACAGGAACGAGTCTTTAACTAGGATGTTTTGTACGTATTACGCAAGATTATACGGGATTGAAGAGGCTACAGTGGGGGATGAGGGGGGGGGGCATGGAGGAATATGTGACAGCCTCAGGCATGGGGAGACTGCATCCTATGGATGCAAGTAATATGGAAGAGGAGATCACAGTGGAGGAGCAAATTAGGGCTATGTGGCAAATACCAAGGGGGAAGGCACCAGGCCCAGATGGCTTTACCCTGGAATATTATAAAAGGTTCAAGGATATTCTGGAACCACATTGGGTGAAAGCAATAAATACTATTAAAATGAAAGATAACTTAGGTGGGAAACCTGGACGAGAGTCCTTGATGTCACATATTTCTGTTATACCGAAAGAAGGGAAGGACCCTGCATCGTGTACAGGATATAAGCCTATATCCCTATTAAACATTGATTTGAAGATTTTTGCTAAAATCTTGGCGAATAGGTTGTCCCCATTTATCAGGTGGGATTTATACAAGAGAGAGAGGCTAGGGACAACACGATTGGGTCAGTGGATATAATCCAGTGGGCGGGTTCCTCACCTGGCCCTGTCCTGCTATCAACGGATGCGGAAAAGGCATTTGACAGGGTCAGGTGAGGATATATTAGGGTAGTACTGGAGCATATTGGCCTGGGAGAATATATGAGAGCTTGGATACTATCTATGTATAGGGATTTGACGGCCAGGATGAAGGTAAATGGAATGCTTTCTGACCCCTTAGAAATAGCAAATGGAACCCGCCAGGGATGCCCTCTGACCCTCTTTGTGTTTGCCCTGACCCTGGAGCCGATCTTGAGACCGATCCAAAAAAACTTAGATATTTTGGGAGTAAAGATAGGCCCAACGGAGCATAAGATAGCGGATTATGCCGATGACCTGTTGTTCTATTTGACAAACCCTAAAATAGCACTGCCTAACTTGATGAAGGCGTTCATAGAATTTGGGAAGATCTTAAATCTTAAAATTAATTAGGACAAGTGCGAGGCGTTAAGCATAGGACTGAAGGATGAGGAAAAAGAACTTCTGAAAGAAAATTTCCCGTTTTTTAGATGGTCAAAAGAATCTCTGGGCATAAAGCTGGCGAGAGATATACAGGAGATCATGAGATTAAACTATTATCCACGACTTACCACATTAAAAAAAGATCTGGAAAAGTGGAAAAAGATAACTCTCCTGGTTTGGCAGGATTAATGTCCTTAAAATGAATACCATGCCGAGGCTGTTGTATGTCTTCCAGGCCCTCCCTGTCCCTCTTCCTAGGAGCTATCTGGATGAAGTTGGGATACTATTTGCAGGGTTTATCTGGCAAACTAGAGCGGCAAGGATGAAATTCACATTCCTCACACAATCAAAAGAGAAAGGAGGGCTAGCCGTACCAGACCCCCAGAGATATTATTACGCAGCAGTCTGTACCAGGGTAGTCAACTGGAATAGAAATGAATTGACCAAACAATGGGTCTCCCTGGAAACAGAACTAATCAAGGGTGACCTAAGAGATACCCCATGGCTATCATATGTCCCAACCACATATGTAACTCCAGGAACACTGGTGGAGCATACGCTAAAAATATTCAACAAGGTTAGTAAAAGAAAGGATATGGTCTATAAGCCCTTCCCCATTGATGCCAATACTGAGAAACTGTAGATTCCTGTTGGGATGCCAGAAGGGAAGCTATGCAGCATGGAGACAAGGAAGAAGCTTACAGATACGCTCTCTGATTAGAAATAGTGAATGGATAAATGAAGAGGAGATAAGAGAACAAATGCATATGGAGAAAATTGATACTTGGAGCTTGATTCAGTTTAAGCACTTCCTATTATCAATGGGAACTAAGGAGGCCCTATCAAGGGAATTGACCTCCATTTGAAAAGCTCTGTTAAGCCGATGGACCAACAAAGGGTACTTAAGCAAAAATCTATAAAATATTAGAGGGGGATCTAGATCACACCCAGAAATACAAAACAAAATGGGAGAAGCACATTGGGAGGGAGCTGACACCTGTCCAATGGGGGAGGATAATTAGGATGACATTTAGTGCTTCGGTCTCGACAAGGACACAGGAGTCTGGCTACAAAATCGTAATGAAATGATGAAATGGTGCTATACACCACATAGATTAAATAAGATATGTGGGGCCAGCCCTGCGTGCTGGAGGTGTGAAGAAGAGAGGGGGGACTTTATTCACGTGTGGTGGACATGTAAGGGCCTAGCCACATTCTGGAGGAGAATAAAACAATCTATATGGAAACTAGCAGGGATGCCAGTGACCAATGACCCTGGGGTATACTTGCTACATCTTGGGGGGAATGGGACAAAAAAAAGAGTCTCCCTGGGGATGCACTTAATTAATGCAGCAAGGATCCTGATCGCAAGAAACAAAGTCTCAAGATAGACTTGAAGAGGTGACCGGTGGTTAAGCACTTTGCCAAAATATAAGGGAAGACGCCGAGAGCCCAGTATAGTGTAGTATGTACTGTAAATTGGGTATGGAAGGTAAGTATAGGTAGGTTATACTCACAAACAAGGGTTACCATCCAGGTAGCCACTATGAAGGCAGGTGAGGAGATTAGACCTGTCCCCACTCAGGATTAAGAAGTCGCTCTCTGTAGATCGGGATAAAGGAAGAATTCCCCTCCACCAGGGGTGGAAACAACTGCAAAAGTAGTACAGAGGCGCCAACAGGGTAAAAACAATATTTCTTTAAAATGAAGTAGGTAGCGGTGGACTTACCCCTCCCAAACAGACACCGAAAAATTACTGTTTTAAAATTGCTGTTTTAAGCAAAAATCAGTTTATTTACATACTCCGAATAAGGTGCAATGCGTTTCGCGGGTATAGCACACTTCCTCAGGCAATAAATAGGAGCATATCACTGTTGACGGAAGGCAGTATGCTAAGTACTCATACAGACAGCCAAGATATATAAAAAAATTATTATACAAAAATTATTTTAAAACATTATAGAATATTTTCATAAAATGGATAAAATGGGCTTTAAATTAAATATATATCTGTGTATATGCGTGCTAAAATTTTTGTCTCTTTCATACATATTAACACAGGGGTATATAGTGTATTCTAAGTATAATAGGTTGTGGGGAAAGAAACTGGGGGAGGGTTTATTTTTTTATTTTTTTTGGCAAGGAATGGGTATAAAACCAGAATTATATAATAAGACACATTGAATATAGACAGCACAAATATACATAAACAAAACCATAAACCTAAAATATAAAAATAAGAGAGGACCATAAAAAAGGAAAAAGCGGAGTATTAAAGTGCATAAGGCTGCTTACACAGAGGGACGTTACAGGCGCACGTTAGTGCAGCCTGTAACGCTCCCCCAACGCACAGCAATGTAACACAAGTGGGCTGTTCACACTGCCCACGTTGCGTTACATGTAACGCTGCACGTTCTTCCGAAAGTGCAGCATACTATAGCGTTACAGCGGCTTAAGCCACGTTAGACTGTTGCACATGCTCAGTCATGTTGGGGAGGAGTGGAGAGCGGCCAGGCACATGGCTAATTAATATTCACTGCACGTTGTGACGTGCAGGGTTTACTTCCTGGTGGGGCCGCTCTGTGCGGCAATTGGCCAGCGGGACCATGTGATGCCTTCTGAATGTCAGGGCTGGGGTGTTTGGTAGAAGAGGTAAAAGGTAGAGGTCCTGTAAGAGGATTTCCCATCTATTTTGGAGGATGTTACGGATCTCTTTATGTTGGGCACTGAATCTGGTGATGAATCTTGGTGTTGTAGTGCTGGTTGTGGAGTGGTTTGCTGAGTTAATCTGTGCATTTTTGGGTTGGGTGGCTTTGGTTTTGGCATCTTTGACTAGTTTGCTGGGGTACTTTCTCGTTAGAAATTTTTCTGTAAGGGTTCTTGATTGTGTTTTATATTCATTTGGATCTGTACAATTTATAAAAATTCTTCTATTCTGACTATATGGGGTGTTATTTATCCAGGGTCTATGGTGAAAACTGTTGAAATGAATATAATTGTTTGCGTCCACCGGCTTGAAAAAGGTTTTGGTTTTTATGGAGTTTTCGTCGATGTACAGGGTGAGGTCAAGGTAATCTATTGTGTTCTGATGTAGCTGGTGAGGGAATTGTAGGCCTTCTGGATTGGAGTTGAGGAATTTGTGGAGCTGGGGAATGAGGTCTGGGTCACCTTTCCAGATGAATATAAGGTCGTCTATATAACGTCGGTATAGTATGATTTGTCGGTGAAGGGATTGTCTGCTGTCATTTTGATAAATTCTATATAACCCATGGTGAGATTTGCATATGAAGGTGCGAAGGAGCTCCCCATTGCCGTGCCGCTGACCTGTTGGTAGGTGTCATTACAGAAGGTGAAAACGTTATGTGTGAGTATGAATTCAGTACTGCTGGTAAGAAACTGTAGTTGTGATGTTGGCATGGATGTATTGGTGGACAGGAAATGTTGAATGGCTTTAAGACTGAAATGGTGGGGGATATTTGTATATAAAGAAGTAACATCACAGGTCAACCACATGAAGTCCGGTTGCCAGTTAACATTTTTTAGAAGTTCAATGAGGTGTTGGGAGTCCTTTAGGTATGATGGCAGATTTTGTACATGTTGAAGATGTTGGTCCAAGAACTGGGATAATTTGCTAGTGATGGAATTGATACCCGAGATGATGAGTTGTCAAGGTTCTTGTGTATTTTTGGTAGGTAGTAAAAGAAAGGGGTCTTAGGTTGGTGGTTAATGATAACATTTCTTTCGTTCTTTGTTAGAATGTTATTGAAGAAGGCTATGTTGATAAGTGATTTTAGTGTGTTGTTATGTTCTTTCGTGGGATCTGACTGCAGTTTTTTATAGTGTCGGTTGTCACTGAATAGTCTGTGGGCCTCTTCCATGTAATCGGTTCTATGTAGGATGACTGTACCCCCCCCCCCCCCCCCCCTTTGTCTGCTGACTTTATCATTAATTCTGAATTGTTTTTGAGGGTATTGAGGGCCGCTTTCTCTGATCGGGTGAGGTTGGAAGTGGGTAGTGGGTTGTCAAGTTGTAAGGATTGTAAGTCTTTGAGCATCATGGAATAAAATGTGTTGATGAAGTTACCTTTAGAGGTGGTTGGATAGAACCTGGATCTACCTTTAAGCTGGGTTGAGGTGAATTGTTCTGTGGCGATTTCAGCTGGTTGAATGGTGCAGATGGGTGTGTTGTCGTCATTTGTAATGATTAAGGGAACTGGGTTATTATTTGGGTTGAGTTTACTGTATTTTTTTATGGCGAAGTGGCGTTTCAGTGTCAGTTTTCTTATATAGGAGTTCAGATCTGTGAAGTGTTCAAACATATCTGCTGATTTGGTGGGACAATATGACAGGCCTTTTTCGAGTAAGGATATTTCATTTTTGGATAATATATGTTTCGATAAATTGAAGATGCATTTGGTTTGTGGAGTGGAGGGTTGCGAGCTGCTTAGGGTTGGGTTCGATTTCTTTTTTCGTTTGCCTCCTCTGCATCCCCTTTTTCTATATCCGCTATGGGTCTTTTGTTCCGAGGCTGTAGTGTTGTATGGTTGGCTTTGGGACTTGGTAATTTGTTTGTGAGGATGTTCTGGGACAGGGAGGAGGGGAGTTCTAAAAAAGAGGGAATTAGTGTATCACTTGGTTTCTTGTTTAGGTTAGTCGAGCTATTGTTAGAGTTGGGAACTGCTTTAAAATAGTTGGTGATAGAGGCTTGTTGTGTTTTTGGTGATAGGTCGCGTGTGGGGCTGGGGTGGGTATAGGGAGGGGAGAAGATTATGGTCGATATAGTTATCTTCCGGGTTCAGATGAACGGTAAAATTTAAGAGGGGGGGGGGGAATTGTGTGTTGCAAATACTGATTTGTGTGGCTCCAGGTTCTATTTCGGGGGAACTGTTATCCTTTGAAGGTTTATTGCTGATATTGAGAGTATCTGGTGGTCCATCTTTGGAGAAATTATGGGAAAAAAACCCACCCCCAGTTTCTTTCCCCACAACCTATTATACTTAGAATACACTATATACCCCTGTGTTAATATGTATGAAAGAGACAAAAATTTAAACACACATATACACAGATATATATTTAATTCAAAGCCCATTTTATCAATTTTATGAAAATATTCTATATATAATTTTTTAAAATAATTTTTTGTGTAATAATTTTTTTTATATATCTTGGCTGTCTGTATGAGTACTTAGCATACTGTATTCTGTCAACAGTGATATGCTCCTATTTATCGCCTGAGGAAGTGGGATATACCCGCGAAACGCATTGCACCTTGTTCGGAGTATGTAAATAAACTGATTTTTGCTTAAAACAGCAATTTTTTGTGTCTGTTTTGGAGGGGTAAGTCCACCGCTACCTACTTAATTCTATCCATTTTAAATAAATATTGTTTTTACCCTGTTGGCGCCTCTGTACTACTTTTGCAGTGGTTAAGCACTATTCACTTTAGTCACAATTTTGTTTTGTTCTTTTTGTTTTTCTTTTTTTCTATGTATGTTGTGGTTTGCGTCCTATTACTTATTTCAGTGGACTAGAGACAGGAGGGCGTCTTCTCTGCCTTCCCCTACCATCAATCTACCCAGAAAAGGAATCAAAAGCTCCCAGAGATAGAGAATTAGAGAGCTAGACAAGGTAGGCAAATGGAGAATAGTCTCGGGAACAGTGGAGATGGGTCTGACTGGGAGAAGAATGGAAAGAGGCTGGGGTGGGGGTGGTGGTGGTGGTGGTGGGGGGGGGGTGGGGTCACCTGTCAAGACAAGGAAACAAGGATATTAGAGCTGTTAAAAGTGGTGTGTTAATATTTTGTATGTATACACTTTTCTACTCGAAATTAATGGAAATAACTTATTGGATAATTAAAGAATAAAAAAAAGAAAGAAAAGGGTGGGAACAATATGATTGTTTATTAAATCTCCCTCCTTAAACAGTTGGACACAAGTTAACTATAACCCTATAGTCCTGGGGGATTGAGTAAGGGAACAGCTTATTCAGTAAGAATCTAACCACAATGAGAGCCTAACCACAATATCCTTTTAAGACTACTCTTGTTGGGTGCTTGATGATTCTGTAAAACACACTAGCTACTGTAAGCTGGCAGTTCTGTATGCTTCCCTGGACCTTAAAGGAAAAATTAACAACTGGGTCTTCAGCATAATGTTCCGAAGATGTGCATTATGAGAGTTACATTTTGGACAATAGGAAGCGATCATAGGTAATTACTTCCTTTTAAAAGAGAGAACTGTATTTAGAAGTGCAGTACCGCTAGAGCCTTATTTGATACATGATGCCACCTGCATGGCCACTCTAGTTGCCATGGGGATTGGCAAAAGGGTAGGTGCCAGCTCCACCATCATGAGAAACCTATGTGGAGACACCATGGCACCCACTGTATCTGTATTCTGGCAAGAGGGAGCCATCCATTTACATCATTCTTCTGGGTATACAGCAGGCTTCGTGTATGTCATACTGCTTTGAGTTTCTACTATATGAAACTTTTGAATGCAATTTTCTTTTTGAAATGTTAATTTCCCTGTGCCCATGTTAACTTACCTGTGGCTTCTTCCAGCCCCCTGTAGCTCTCCTGGACCATCGCCATCATTCCGCTTTTTTCCCTTCAGTGAATCTGCCCCTCGTAACGGGCCATGCGCAAGCTACTGTGCATGCTCGGCCCTTGCTGTGTGCATCCTTGATTGTGCTCCTGTAGCTGGGAGCTTTTAGTGCATGTGCAGTTGCAATTTTTTATGTGGGCCCCATGCATGCAGCTTTTAGAGGAGCACAACAGCTAAAGGGAGAAGAGTTGAATGACTGTAAGGGACTAGAAGGACTGCAGGGGGCTGGAAGAAGCCCCTGGTAAGTTAAAATGAGCACCGTTGTTATTTCAATTTAGGTTCCCTTTAAAGAGTAACTGTAAGAAGATTTTTTTTTTTTTACAAAACAAAGGAAAAGAGAGTTATGAGGAGAGGAAGAAGATATAACCAAAAGAGAAAAAAAAAACCAAATTTTTTTACCCCGGTCAGTATCATGTAGCAAAAGTGCCTTATGCAGCATGGGAGGAATCACGTTCACTACTGGTGCACAGGACTAGAGGATTCTTTTTTAATTGCCTTAGTTGAAGATATACCCCTTTTTTATTTATATAAATACCCAAGTTTATCCAGATTGCTTAGGGCCCTGTTTTCGTTCCTTGAATGAGAATTGCAAATGCAATTGCAGAAAAATTTTGCCACAATTTTCAGCATGAAACAGACAGTGGTTTTCACTCTGTTATTTTCTGTTCTTATCTGCTCTCCATCAGGCTGCTACGTCAGTGCTGTGTCTGATCATCTGCTGCTGCTGTTTGCAAGGTTACTAAGCTGATTGAGCATCTGAATAGAGCCTGTGTGAAGGTAGAGGGGACCACCTCGAACGTCATCTGTGCCAACCTGCAACTCCTCAGCCCCACGGGTTCACAAGATACTTTTGATATACCCCATCTCAGAAACCAGGGTTGTGGGTCTTTAATTTCGCACAGATGTAGTTTGGGGTGTCTCCTCCTGACCTACACAGTGTGAGTGATATCAAGCCTAATATCAGCATATGCAAATTAGAAATTAGCTGTATATGATGTAATTACCCACAAAGCTGTGCATCAGTAGGCCGATTTTTAATTAAGCCTACCCAGTGGGAGGGTTTTCACCTTTTTTTTAGCTGGATTTCCATTGGCTGCAGGACTTTTCTCCAATGAAAACATGGTTTTCCCTGACAAACCTGCCATCAGCTTCACACTGGTGGTTAGTTACCGTAATTTTCACCTTACATTTTCTCTTTAAGTAAATATGGTAATGAAAGTGTAAGTTGAGTCAAGTGTGTATCTACAAGGCTTTGCAATTATTCTTCCTACTTTACTGAGTTTGTAAACAGTGTCTGTGTAAAAGAGTCGCTGATCGCCCATAAATTATTAACTGTGTGATTCTCTTAAATGCAAGAAGTTTTAAATCCGGATGATACCATTTATTGGCTAACTACAAATGAATAAGAATAAACAAGCTTTCGGCCTTGCAGCCTTCGTCAGGTTTACATCCTGTTAGTTTGCAAGCTGGTGGTACAGACAGCTTATGTACATGCAACATCAAAAGGGAAAACAGATATTTTTTTTCCAAGCATAAATACGTTAAGATGCCTTAATTCAAACAGACCATCTAAATGGGGTAAGATAAGGATCCTTGTTTACTCCATTGCACACAGACCTGGTATTAGGATTGACCCAGAGGTATCGTAAATTCTTAGTTTACAAGTTCAGCTAGAATGGCTGAGACAGTTTAAATATCATCAATCTCATACCAATATAGAAAGTTGCTGTCCTTATTCAAACCCTTCTCCACAGCTTTGAACCAATTTATAAATTTTGTTTCTGCTATTAATCGGTCATTTGACGTTTTGAAGCCGCCCTTCAGGGCAGTGACACGAAGATCATCCATGGTGTGCCCGTTGGACCGAAAGTGTGTAGCAACTGGGAGTCCACCGATTAATAGCAGAAGCAAAATTTATAAATTGGTTCAAAGCAAATAAAGACAACAACTTTCTATATTGGTATGAGATTGATGATATTTAAACTGTCTCAGCCACTTTAGCTGAACTTGTGAACTAAGAATTTACGATACCTCTGGGTCAATCCTAATACCAGGTCTGTGAGCAATAGAGTAAACAAGGATCCTTATCTTACCCCATTTAGATGGTCTGTTTGAATTAAGGCATCTTAATGACGTATTTATGCTTGAAAAAAAAATATCTGTTTTCCCTTTTGATGTTGCATGTATATAAGCTGTCTGTACCACCAGCTTGCAAACTAACAGGATGTAAACCTGACGAAGGCTGCAAGGCCGAAAGCTTGTTTATTCTTATTCATTTGTAGTTAGCCAATAAATGGTATAATCCTGATTTAAAACTTCTTGCTTTTACTGATGGCTAACACGGTACAATACCCTACTGCTCTCTTAAATGCATTTGAGATCAGATTGCTTTGATGGTATTGAAAAGCTGTGACGAGTATAGAACCCATTAGAAAATGCCTTTATTTTTGTAACTGCAAAGGCAAAGATAAGTGACCCATGCAGTATAAAATTCAAGGATTCATTCTGCTAATATGAAATCACTTGGGATTATCCTTAGTCACTTTTCTGAAAGGAAAATTGCACATCAGGTTTTTCAATGACTCCTTTCTAAACTGATTCACTTGGCATGTTGATGAGTAACAATTTACAGATGCATTAACTTGTCATTTCCAGAGCTGCAGTAATCTTTACTTGCTAATCACCTTTGGAATATCTTTGATGCTGTCAGTTTGAGATGTGTACAAGCCAAAAGTTACTAACTTTCTTTGGCTGCACTTTACACCATAATTATTGTTTTTACCAAGCACTGCTGGCAAATTTACCATATCCAAAACACTCTGCGTGTAGCGTGTGCAGGTTTAGAATTCAATAGACATATAGAATAAAAAAAAATCAGCTATGTATGCTATACAGAAAGAAATTAAATGCATGAGGGAATCTGCCTTTATCGCATCTACTTTATGATCCAATCAATGCACATCCGTTCTCAGTGAATGCCAATCAGGCTGCACTGCATTTCACAGGCAGTTGGTCTGTGAGAGCTTTATCTTAGGAGAGAGGAGCAGAATTATAACAGGCAGGGGAGGCGCTTTGCCCAGGCTTTTGACCAACCAGTTGAACATGAAAATATGTGCTAATAGAGCAAAATATGAAGGATATGGTGTGTGGGGATGCTTTCTGTATCACATGACAGCTATTTAGTAGTATTATTATATACAGTATATATACACTCACCTAAAGGATTATTAGGAACACCTGTTCAATTTCTCATTAATGCAATTATCTAATCAACCAATCACATGGCAGTTGCTTCAATGCATTTAGGGGTGTGGTCCTGGTCAAGACTATCTCCTGAACTCCAAACTGAATTTCAGAATTGGAAAGAAAGGTGATTTAAGCAATTTTGAGCGTGGCATGGTTGTCGGTGCCAGACGGGCCGGTCTGAGTATTTATCTGCTGGATTTTCAAGCACAACCATTTCTAGGGTTTACAAATAATGGTGGTATGAAAAGGGAAAAACATCCAGTATGTGGCAGTCTTGTGGGTGAAAATGCCTTGTTGATGCTAGGGGTCAGAGGAGAATGGGCCGACTCAAGCTGATAGAAGAGCAACGTTGACTGAAATAACCACTCGTTACAACCAAAGTATGCAGCAAAGCATTTGTGAAGTCACAACATGCACAACCTTGTGGCGGGAGGGCTACAACAGCAGAAGACCCCACCGGGTACCACGCATCTCCACTACAAATGGGAAACAGAGTCTACAGTTTGCACAAGCTTACCAAAATTGGACAGTTGAAGACTGGAAAAATGTTGCCTGGTCTGATGAGTCTCGATAGTCAGAATTTGGTGTAAACAGAATGAGAACAAATGAGAACATGGATCCATCATGCCTTGTTACCACTGTGCAGGCTTGTGGTGGTGGTGTAATGGCGTGGGGATGTTCTCTTGCCACACTTTAGGCCCCTTAGTGCCAATTGGGCATTGTTTAAATGCCACAGGCTACCTGAGCATTGTTTCTGACCATGTCCATCCCTTCATGACCACCATGTACCCATCCTCTGATGGCTACTTCCAGCAGTATAATGCACCATGCCACAAAGCTCGAGTCATTTCAAATTGGTTTCTTGAACATGACAATGAGGTCACTGTCCTAAAATGGCCCCCACAGTCACCAGATTTTAACCCAATAGAGCATCTTTGGGATGTAATGAAATGGGAGCTTCATGCCCTGGATGTACATCCCACAAATCTCCATCAACTGCAAGATGCTATCCTATCAATATGGGCCAATATTTCTAAAGAATGCTTTCAGCACCTTGTTGAATCAATGCCACGTAGAATTAAGGCAGTTCTGAAGGCGAAAGGGGGTCAAACACCGTATTAGTATAGTGTTCTTAATAATCCTTTAGGTGAGTGTATATAAATTAATGAATACAAGACGGGGCAGGTAGCTAGGCAGAGCATCTTTGGAGGTGTGGCTGGCACCTAACTTTTGATGTTTCTCTGGGTATGACAGCGGGGCTTGCTCCTGGGTTCCATAGACTGTCTACTGGATGCCATATTGTTTTGTTCACCTCTGAACTAATGCTGAGCAAGTGCATTGTTGTAAATGTAAATATTATGGTCTTGTTTTTATGCATCAGTACTCTGTGATGAAATGTATTTGATGTGTCATTTTCAAACTGTAACACATCTATCCTCTTAAGATGTTAACATTAGAGATGTGATGTGGCATGTGACTAGGCAGTTTCCCTTTTGCTATGCTGTGCATGAACTACCCTGGGTAGAGATGGCTCGGACGTTTCGCCGGCAAACGGTTCCCGGCGAATTTCGGTTGTTCGCGATCGAACGCAAACTTTTCCGGAAGTTTCGTTCGCCCCCATAGTGCATCATGAGGGTCAACTTTGACCCTCTACATCAGTCAGCGGGCACATTGTAGCCAATTAGGCTACACTCCCTCCTGGAGCCCCCCCCCCCCCTTATAAAAGGCAGGCAGCATACGGCTTTTCACTCACTCGTGTGCCTGCAGTGATTAGTGGAGGGATAGCTGCTGCAGACTCTCATAGGGAAAGCTTAGTTAGGCTCTTGTAGGCTTTTTAGCTTGCTCCTTGCTGATTCTTAATGCTAAAAGAAAAGCACCCCACAACAGCTCTTTTAAGAGCTAATCTTGTTCTTGTGATCTATTTTTTTTTCTGTGTGTGTCCCACTGACACTTGTGTTGCATAGACCGCCTTGGTATTTCCTACTGTGTGTGCAGCTGCCAGGCCCAGCACATTCAGTGACTACTACCTGTGTGTGTGACAGGTGCACATTGTAATACCCACTGCATATACCTACCTGTTGTTCACTGTGCACCCACCCACCTATGTGAGCACACGTAGTGTCACTGTGCCTGTCCGGTACCTGTCTGTGTGTGACAGGTGCACAGTGTAATACCCACTGCATATACCTACCTGTTGTTTACTGTGCACCCACCTACGTGAGCACACGCAGTGTCACTGTGCCTGCCCGGACCTGTCTGTGTGTGACAGGTGCACATTGTAATACCCATCACTGCATATACCTACCTGTTGTTCACTGTGCACCCACCCACCTACGTGAGCGCACACAGTGTGATATACCACTCCGTGCATACCTGTTAACTGCACCTGTGTGACTGCACATTGTATTAGTCAAGTCAGTGCATACCTTTCACTTTATCCCCCCCAATATGGACAAAACAAAAGGCAGAGGCAGGCCTCTTGGCAAATCTGTTCACGGTAGCGCTGTCGTGATTTTGTGCGACCCTCGACCAAAGTACAGTGTTCAGAAGAAGGCACGTGCCATCAACCCCCAATATTGTCAGGATGTAGTTGACTATTTAACACAGAACACCTCATCTTTCTCAGCTTCCGCATGGAAGCGTGACATATCTTCCTCCTCCTGCTCTGATTCTGGCACCCCACTTAACACTCGGCCGCCACCACCAAAGTGCCATCACTCCAGGGCTCAGCGGTGTGGAATTTTTTTTGTGCGTCTTCCTCAGATGAGAGCAGACCAAAGATAAGGTCGTTGCTTCATTATGGACAGACCAAATTTGATCAGCTGGACAGTCACTGTTGTTCTATCATTGAGCTACCACAGCCCAGCGACTATATGGGCTTGAAAACCGCCACGGCCTGCACTCTGGCCATGGTGCGCACCAGTTCAGCATGGCCGTCACTACACAAACAGCTGTTTGCGATGTGTTACACAGTGAGTTTGGTGTGTCAGTGTGAAGCAGTACTCTAATTACACTCCCTGATTGATATATACACATGCAAGATGTTTTAAAGCACTTTAGGCCTGCAATTTAGCATTCAATGTGATTTCTGCCCTAAAAACGCTGCTTTGCATCAAATCCAGATTTTTCCCCGGGACTTTTGGCGTCTATCCCACTCCGCCATGCCCCCCCCCTCCATCACTTTTCTGGCCAGCATAAGTGTTTCTAGTTTTCAAAGTTCGCCTCCCCATTGAAGTCTATTGTGGTTTGCGAAAGTTCGCGCGAGCCGAACGTTCGCGAACCTAAAATCGGAGGTTCGGTCCAGGCAGATTCAAAAGCCTAATGATTCATATTTGTTAACTTATCAGTAGTTTCTAAATAGGATTAGCCTTGTGCAAAGCTTTGGCTCTGCCCACAGTAATTCCATTTCCTGTGCTAGAAGAAGACAACCAAAAGTCAATTTGTTAAGCCTAACCCTACTGAATATGTGACCATTTATTTTGGATTAATCAAGTTGTAGCAAGCTCTATGACACACATATATACAATAGTTTGCTTACCGGTATATTGTGAAATGGATATGTGCAGATAGAAAAGCCTAGCTTTCAATTTTATCTACATATTCATTAAAGAAATGTTTTGCTCTTCGTATGTGTAAAATTGTGATCATTACTGCATGTGCGTATTAAGAGGCTTCTGTTTTACTTAATTGTTTACATTTTGTTTTAGGTAAACAAATAAAGGATGGAAAAAAACCAGAACCCTGCAAACCTATCCTGAAAGTAGAGTACAAAACTACAAGATATGGGTAAGCAATCTGCTTTTCGTTTTCATTGTACATACATTTATCATTGAGACTTTTCACTTTGGAGGTTGTATCATCAAAGCAACTCAAAGCAACAAAACAACTTGCCACTGGAGGGTTATTATTTCTGTTCTGCTACTTTTGTGGTCCAGCCTCATTTAGGGAATTGTGAGGATCCTTACTTCAAACACAAAGGCTTGAGTAAATAAGGATTTATCTTTACAGAGAAACTTTAACCCAGGCTTGAACTTCATCCCAATTAGTAGCCGATACCTCCTTTCCTACGAGAAATAGTTTTCTCTTTTCTATAATAGATCGTCAGGGGGTCTGTGTGGCTGATATTGTGGTGAAAGCCATCCCACAGTGAGATGTCATGGGCATGACAGTTTCCGGTCTGTGA